>NC_067138.1:90831286-90948786 GCF_903995435.1 Acomys russatus | reverse complement strand
TCAGTCACTGAAAGGGAAGCAGGGAGGTGCCTCTGCCCAGTTGCTTATGTTTTCGGATTCAGCGCTCCATGTGGGGGATGGGATAAAGGCAGTTGAGCCAAGGTAGAGCCATTACTAAAACTCGCATCAGTCTCTTATTCTTGATGCTTTTGTGATATCCCAGTCAGTCAAATACTTCTCCTAGCAGAAAATTGTTCAGATAGAATGTTGTTTCATTAAGGCCCCGTGGTGAAGAGCCAGCTTGGCTAAACTAGGGTTAATTGTGGATGCCTATGCTTACCACTAGGAACACTAAGGCAGAAAAAAAAAAATCAATGCAGATTCACTTAGCTGATTAAACCAAACCTGTGTTTGATTTTATTGTTGTTTACTCCTTCATGGAATTTCTTTCATTCATCCCAGATTCCCAAAACTCAATCTTTTTTTTTAATTTCAAATGATCCCATAGATCAAGGACTCCGAGGATTAAATGTGAGTAGATAGAGAGACAGTCACTGTCATTGATAATCAAGAGGCCCTGTCGAAATAGCTAAATGTCTAACTAGGAAACTGTCACAACAGTATAAAGCAAGCAGGGAGAAATCCCACTAGGGGAGTAGATCAAATAAAACAGAGGAGTATTTTATCCAAGCCTATTAAAATAGACAATTAAAAACAATACAGTTGTCCCTGCAGGAAAGCCACGGTACACAGACTCACTTACATATGCAGAACATGGTGCTCCTGTGGTACCCTGCAGACAGGCCCTTCCCAGGCTCCTGCAGCACACTTCCAGCATCACTAAGTACATCAGCCCAGGTCAAATGATATGTGGGCTAGGGGACCATGCTATGCAATGCCTGGGTCTGGCAGAAAAGTTTTTGCATCATCCAAGTGGTAATTTTCACAACGGTAATACGAACAAGAGATTCCAAAGAAGAAAAGTCATTGAGCCAAGATTCCTCTAAAAGGTGAAGCAAGGTTCCTGGCATTGAAGGGCATTTATAGCCAGATGGATGGTAATACCAGTGAGCTCCCAGGAACTGTCGGGAGCAGGGGTAGGGGGTGGGTGGGGTGTGTGAAGGCAAGCATCATGCACTCCCTCCCAGGACCCCATCACTCATCGAGATGAACCTTCACCATTTAGCAGATGTTTCTTGGATACCAAGCCTGTGCCCAATGCCACCCTAAGCATAAGACAACAGGGCCTGGCACAGAGGGAGGGGCTCCCTTTCTGAGTCCACTTTCCCGTAGAAAATGTCCAAATTGTTCTTCCTTATTTCAGGGCTTACTTCTCTTAGCAAGACTCCTCTTACACGTGAGCAACAAAAGCCCCTCTGCTGGAGCTACTATTTCCTAAATATACATGCACACCAATACAAATAAATATGTTCAGATAGGAGCGGAGCTGATGGCTGGTTTGGTGATAGAGTACTTTGCAGCATGTTCAAGGCCTTGGCTTTGAGTCCCAACACAGAGGGGAAAAAAGAAAAGAAAAGAAAACCAAACAAAACTTTAAGTGTTTCTGTCCCTGAGGACCTAGTTCTCATCCTTGACTCTGCCTGGTCTGAAACCATTGCTGTCATCTCCTCCTGGCGACCAGTTTCTGTTAGTCCCAAGGGTGAGCCTCTCCCTGTCTCTCCTACGTTTCTGGAACAAAAGCTGCCAGGGCCCTAATACCATGCAAGCTTGTTGTACTCCGTGACGTCACAGAGGGCCTCCGGACTGAGGGATGAGTGTGTTTAAGAGAAAGGGCAACTGGTTAAGCAGTCTGACACCAGGCTAGTGAAAATGCAATGCTTTGTAATACCAGAATTATCTTTGCCCTGCTGCCAAGCATTTTAAGCTGCTGTTTCCACTGAGTTCTGTGGCTAACAAACATGCTAACAAATGTAACCTGCAGTGTTTTCAATGATTGAGCTTAACAGCTGTTAAAAAAAAAAAAAAGAATTTTTTAAAAAATTAAATAATTACCCTGATATTTCTGCACTAATAAAGTCTAGATGTCACATGTGTGAAATATGGTACTAACTACATTGCCAACCAAAATGACATTGGATTTTATATTGTTTTATGGTCTTTTCTTGGGAAGTCTTGAAAAAAAATTGTTTTCCCTGTGGGGCAATGATGATAGACCAAAGTGATGATTTCATCCACATCTACCCTGGTGAACAGTGAGTTTCCTAGGCTTCCATACAGTATGTGGATGAAGGGAATGTGGGTGACCCTGAAAGAGCTGCATCACCAAACAGCCTCACCCCGGTATAGATGGCAACTTCCTCATGGTGACATAAACAGAATTTTCTGTTAACCTTCCACCTTCCATATACACAATTACTTCCTGAGTCCACATTCAGCTGAGTCCAAACTGCATGTAACTATAATGTCATTGCATGGAGTCTCAGGGGGGACTGGCTGGAATATCAGGTGAGCATACACTCTCCTTGTATGAGGGCGTGTCAACAGTCCTGAAATCTCAATGTCTGTCTCTTGCAGTAACCACAGCTGTGCTGACTAATGCAGCAATGGTTGTTGGGTTTGGAGGAGAGCTGCTATGAGAGCTAAGACCAAAAAAAAAAACTGCAGATACAATTAAAATAAACACTTCAAGTGTACCTCCGCAGGCCCGCTTTAATTGACAATATGAGGAACCTTCTCTTGAGAGCTTCAGGTGTGTGTTGACTGAAAGTTTCCCATCCAGACCTACAGGGCTTATTTTATAACATGCTTTTTTTATTTTCCAAACTCTTCTTTCAAATGCTCTTCTTTGTAACCAGTTGATGAACCAGTTTCCTACTCCTTCTAGCCCTTATGGCTAAAACGTAAAATGTATATTGCCATATTCGCTTTAAGTTCTTCATAAATAAAAGGTTAATCGACAACAAAGCTTAAAATATTGGCCCAACATCATATCACACAAAGACATAGCACTTGCTATCACCGTATTCTAAATAATACATCCTCAAAGACATTACCACAAGATTTAGACCCCATTTCATGGTTACAGAAAAATTTTCATTGTCACACAGATGTGCTATAAGAAGCCAGAGAGTGCGATTCACTAAAGACCCTGTTAGTAAGAAAATCACAACAGCTGGTGTGATGGAGAACGTTAAGAATGCTTATTGGAGAAATAATCCCAGATCAACTTTGAAGCGCCGGAGGCTGAATCTCACTAGGGCACTTCCACTCCTTCTACTTATCGCATCCAGACATGAATGAATCTGAAAATTCCGCAAATGATTTATGATTTCCCTTATATCTGGAAAGGGAGTATAAATGGATAAAAAGTTGAGCCCAAGAGGCCGTGCACGTAAGTGTGAACATGACAGACGAAAGGCAATTAAGAGACTAAACACCATCATACTGATGAATCTCGACCTTACACACAGTTCTGAAGGGGACCAGACACTCATCTGTTAAATGGTGATGTGATTTTTTTTTCTATAACTCACAACACACCACCCAAGCAGTATGATAAACAAACAACAATGTGTGTGTTTGGCTTATGTGATGCATTTTAAGAGAACTGGCCTCATTTATTTATAGGGAGCTCTAGGTTACTTGTCACAAACGACCGGGGCCAGGGCCAACTCCTTGATCCAAACTACATGTACTCATTATTTTCACAGGTATCTACAACAATGAGTAAGATGGATTAAACTGAGGAACTCTGGGGTGAGTCTTTTCTACCACGAACCCACAGAACCAGACTGAGCTGTCCTGTGACACAGAGTGAACTGGCTGGGGAGTATGGAAACCACTTGCCTGAGTGAGTAAGCACCAGTGCCGGTCCTGGTTCTGGTGTCTGTCCCTAGGCAGGCCACTTCCAATTGAATTCTTTGAAAGTCTTTCATGTCTCTCTAACCAATTCCCTTTACAACTTAAGCAGTTTGTTAAGAAATAGGAAGCATGCGTGCGCGCACGCACGCACACACACACACACACACACACACACGCATGCACGCACACACACACACACGCACGCACACACACACACACACACACAGAGAAGCGAAAAGGGGGAAAGGAGAGGAGAGAGAAAGGCGAGTAGAGATAGAGAGAGAGGAGGAGAGAGAGAGAGGGGGAGAGGATAGGAGAGGAGAGAGAGGAGGAGAGAGAGAGATGAGAGAGAGAGGAGAGGGGAGAGAGAGAGATAGAGGAGAGGACGAGAGAGAGAGAGAGAGAGAGAGAGAGACTTCTAGGATGTAAAGCTTCGGCCCCATGTCCCCAGTAAACTCTGTAGCGAATGTGAGAAAAACATAGGCTTGGAATTAAATATGAAATCATTTTACCTTAAGATCTAAAAACTGAAGAATGGTAGAGTTTAGAGGAGAAAGATATTGTGTGTTTAGTGAATTCTTTTTTGTGTGAAACCTAAGGGATTTTAACACACACACACACACACAGAGAGAGAGAGAGAGAGAGAGAGAGAGAGAGAGAGAGAGAGAGAGAGAGAAAGAGAAACATGGGTATGTGGGTATGGAGTGGGACGAATAAATAACTAGTTACAAGAAAAATTCCAAACTTGAACCTTTTTTCCTGCTTACAGTGGCAATGTTTCTTATGTAATTCATGTGGTATCTTGCCCTAAGATGAATGTAACTTCACTCACAGGAGAGCTGGAGATAATGTCACTGTGAATTTTAAATCAACCAGCAAGAGGTGGGAAGGTTGTGACACTAAAGATAGGATCAAATACAAATCCAGTCAACTATTCAATACAAAACCAAGTGATCCCAGCAGGGCAGTAAACAACACCACAGTGAGAGGCAATAAAAGACTGCAAAGAAGACAGTCAAATGTAATGAAACAAGACTTATACTGACTGGTGTCTACAGTGCCACGTAAGTAACACCAGCTTCTGCAACCAGTGTGATTGAAGAATAAATTTACCTAGTTGCTTAAACTTCCACTGGAGTCAACCTGTAAGGAATATGCCTTATGTTATTATAAGGTGATGTTCCCACTTCTAATACAAAGGACAGGGAAGAAGCCAATGACTGGGATCTACTTCGTTGAAAATGCTCTTTGTGCTCCCCTGGCTGCTCAATGACATCATAGGTTTCATCAAGAAAGAAGTCTTTCTCAATCAAGGGAATATATCAAGAGCTGGGCGGTGGTGGTGCACTCCTTTAATCCCAGTACTTGAGAGGCGGAGGCAGGTGAATCTCTGTGAGTTCGAGGCCAGCCTGGTCTACAAAGTGAGTCCGGTACAGCCAAGGCTACACAGAGAGACCCTGTCTCATAAAACCGCAGGAAAAAAATAAATCAAGAGAAGGATGAGCTCTAGGGCAGAAAGCAAGACATACAATGCAGCTGTGCCACATCTGCAGCTTAGGCCCACATGGGACATGCATTTCAGGTGCCTCAATTCATTGGCAATTTTTTTTAGTATGCAATCAAGATTAAATGGTAGTAGATATGTACATTCCTGTGAAAAATGAATCCAGAAGAGCTGTAATGAATATATGAAATCTCTTACTTATGACAACCATGACACCAGACTATACCAAGTTGTTTATTCATGTTTTTTTTTTTCTGAGCCATAAATCCTTCACTATATTTTGTTAATCATAACTAAAAAAAAAATGAGCTTGTTTGTAAACAGATTTTTTGGTATAGAAGCATGAAGCAAGCTGGACCATCATTTCTCAGCAAATGCTAAACTAAACTCAGACCCAGCAAACTACATTGTGTTGTGGCTAAGACTGATCTGAAATCAATACTGTAAACTCATATATTTTTAACAACTCTAGTAATCATTAAATCTTTTATTTAAAAACAATCCTGGCCAGGCAGGGGGGGGGGGGAGATGTGGTGGCACATACCTGTAATCCCAGCACTTGGGGAGGTAGAGGTAGGCAGATTTCTGTGATTTTGAGGCCAGCCTGGTCTACAAAGGGAGTCCAGAATAGCCAAGACTACATAGATAAACCCTGTCTCGAAAAACTAATAATAATAATAACAATAGCAATGATAATAATAATAATGATAATAAAGAAATTATTTGCTTGATATACAAGTGAGTATTATTTTCCAGGGTTAAGATGAACCAATCATTGGAAAAAAGTTAACTTTAAGATATATTTTTTGCAGGGCCTATTGTGAACATAGCTATATAATATCTCATGTGCTGCTAGAAAAAAACATACATTGGCATTTTTCCCTCAAGGAAAACAATGTAACATTATGTATAAAAAGCTTTGGTTTATATCTTTGATGCAATAATTCTACCATATGTATATACAAACGTCTAAATCAATAAATGCCTTCATAAGTGAGTGCTACCAATTAAAGAGGCAATATGAATTCTTTATGAATGCTCCAAAAAATTTGATAAAGAGACAATAATACCTTCCAACCCATTCCATGAGAAGACCAAAAAATATCTTGATGGCAAAATCAGAGAAAACATTATGGTATGGAAAGGAAACTAAAGACTAGTTTATCTTATAACACAGATTTAAACATTTTAAATAAAGTTCTATTAAACTAAGCCCAGCAATATATAAAATAACTATATACTCCATCACCATGTGGGAAGTATTGCCAGAATGCAAGGTTGGTTTAATGTTTGAAAATAAATTAAAATAATATTATATTAATACAATAGAAACAGACCTGTATGATCTCCGTGGATGTAGAAAAAGAATTTAACAATGTCAGCATTATTTCATGATGAAAAAAAAAAAAAACCATTCAACAAACTAGGAAGAGAAGGAATGTATTCTAATAAGAAGAATATACGAAAATGTACAACTAATATCACACTTAGTGTTAGAATCCAACACCAGGAAAACCACAAAGGTTACTGTTGCAACTTCTGCTCAACATTGCACTAGAAGTATCAACATTGCACTATGGTATCAGCCAAGAAAATTAAACAAAAAGGCATGCAGACTGGGAAGGAGGTATGAGGACCATCTCTACTTAAAGGATTCATGATTTATATGTGTATAAAGTTCTGAAGAATCAAAATTAAGTAGAACTAATGAAGGGTTTTGCACGCCAACAAGGGGAAACATCATCATACGAAATTATATCGTATTTCCATACACTTGCAATGAAGAAAATGACTCTATTCATCTTGGCATCAAAAGAATAAAGTATTTAAGAATAAAGTAAACTAAAGAATTACGTAACTTAAACTTTGATGTGACAAAGCATTAGGATACTGTACTTAAGAACTCAGTCTGTATTTATTTGTACATTACAAGACTTGAACTTGGTATGATGGCAATCGTTCCCCAAATTGATCCACAGATTCAAAATGCCAATTACCAGAATGCCACGTGGCTTCTTTGTATAAATTAAGCTTACCCAGACACTAACAAGGACTTGTAAGAGGTCCAGAGTGTTCCAGACAATACCAAAAATAAAGTGAAACTTTTGAAAGGTTCGTGCTTCCCTACTGACATCCCTGGGCAGGCACACTTTATGATTTTCAAACCTACCACACAGCAATAATAATTAAGATTATTTAAGTGGCCTAAGAATGGTGTAGAAACCAATGGACCAGACTGGAGGGCCCAGGAATAAATCCAAGCATCTACGGTTTGATCAAATGTTTTCAGACAAGAATATCAGCACAATTCAGTAAGCAAAGAATGTCTTCATTGAGTGAGACTAGGACAACTAGACACACAAAACTGTGTGTCTGGCTCTCCCCATCTCCCACTATATGCAACAACTAACTCAAAATGGCCCAAACGAGCTAAAGTAATATTCCAAACGTTAAAGACTTCCTTCAAAGACTACTGTCAAGAAAGGAAAAAGGCAGCCCCATTAGATGGGTGAAAATACCTGAAGTCCGTGCATCTGATAAGGGAATTGCCTAAGGAACGTATAAGGAGTTCTTACAACTCAACACTAAACAGATACATTTACCGATTTTTAAAATGGAAAAAGCATCTAAACAAACATTTCTCCAAAGGCAATGTATCAGAGGCCAAGATATAGTCAACAAAGTGAACAAATCATTATATGCTCTCCATGGCGGTATTTACAGCATGGCCAAATAGGAAGCCAGCCAGATGTCTAAAAATGAGGGGGATATTTACATGAGTTACAGTACACCCAAACACTGAAATATGATATAGCCATTAAAAAGACTGAGCAGTACAGGGAAATGATTAAACCAAGCAGTGGAGACAGACTGCTTGCATGCGAGTGCCAGCCCCACCAGTTGCTAGATTCATGGCCGTGGGCAAGTTCCTTAACAAGTCGAAACTTCCCTTTTTTTCATCTGTAGGGTTTTGCTAGGATTAAAGGTAATTATCCATGTGAAGCTCATAGTAGCTTGCATGGCACATAATGAACGTTAAGTAAATGTTTGAAAAATGATTATGTGCTGTTATTAAAATGTTGAGATCCTTAAGATATAGTGTCATGTAAAAACACAGGTAAATGTGTACATAAAATATTCTTTAAAAACTCTGAATGAGTGTCAGGTGGCTGTGTAGGCAGATGAATTCATAAGATGGCTAAACAAATACAAGCAAGAGAATGAAATATTGCCGTCTGTTTATGCTCTTTCTTGTAGTGGAACCCATATTTGTTTTTATCATTGTTGCAACCTCCATAGTCACAACCACCAACACATGCAGGCATGTATGTTTCTGTACTGGGGATTGAACCCAGGCCCTCACAGAGCGGCACGGTGCCCCTGAGGTCCACCCCAGCCCAGCCGGAGAGCTGCTTGCACATAGTAAAGAGCAACCCTTATTTAACGTACTCATTTTTTTTTATAGTCTCCCTTTGTTGGTAATTAGCAATCAAATTCTTCATTAGCTTAAACCCACCTGGCTATTTTGCACCTAATAAATCAATTAACTCAATTCACATGGAGAGGATGGTCGTTAGTGGCATATTTCAGTCACCACTGGCCATCATTTTGTGGGCGGCTGTGTACTCAGTGAAGACATGACATCCAAGCAGAATGGTTATACTCCGCTGCTTTGCAGGCCGTCAGGTAATTGCAGAGCGTGGTGAGTGTTTTTAATGTAGAAAGGGATTTAGCAACAGGCCTCGGAAGACAAAGCAGAAATTAGGGATCTCGTACCTGTTACAAGCAGGTTCGCGTGTAGGCTGTGGCCCTTCTCACATGTTCCCGACGCTGCGTGGTGCCACTCATTTCAGACTCAAATTGCATTTGCTTCATAGAAAAACTGTGAGATTTCTATCCTCAGTTGTTGCGATAAGGGTTGCTGACCAGACAGACAGAGGTTGCAGGAACATGTCAAAAATGAAGTTCACGTAATTACTCTTTGCCCCCAAATCTCCTGGTGAGCTCATAGTTTGAGAAAAGAGGGAAAACTCAAGGTTTCATTTTAAATATCAACTTGAAGAGAGGATTTTATATAGAGATAAGCTCCTTTCCATCATTTAATGGAATTTTGTTTTGAAAGAGAAACTTCTCTGGGGGGCGTGGGTAGTGGTGAGGCAGCAGTGTGCAGAGAATTTCAATGTTCAAAATAAAAAATTTAAAGCAGCTTACCCCATACAAACACTATCATATGTCAGCATTTAAATCTTCCAGATATCTGATCTAGTAACCTTGATTATTAAAAACATAAAACCATAAAATTTCCAAGTGTAATTAATAGATCAAAATGCTTAAGGGCTGGATATGGGTCAGGGGGAGAGTGTTTGACTAGCCTGCGTAGGGCTCTGGGATCCGCCCAACACCATTTGAAAACACATGACTTTAAGTTTACTACTGTGCCTTAACAGTGTGTAATGCATTGAGAAGTTGGGGTGGCAAGGAATAGAAAGTGACTTCACTTCGGACCTGGCTTCACAGAGTTCAAGTCCTGATGTGGGCAAGAAAGTACAGCTTAGTCTTGTTTTGCTTCTAACTATTGGCTCTATTGGATTACATTCCTATAGCATAGATTTATCTTCTTACAATTATCCTTTACAATATGGTGGTTTTTAAAAATATATTTACCAAGTTGAAAAACTATTATTAATATTTATGTTATCTGGGAATAAAAGAAATCTCAAATCCATTAATGGTCGTCTACCATCTCCCTTCACGTCAGCTTTTAGCATCATTAATCGAATTTGTGACTCTGTGCATGTGGGTAATTCATACATGCACACTCATTCAGGATCAGACTTTTGTAACTTGCCTTTTTCATTTAGCATAATGCTTTCAAGGTCCATCCACAGAGTAACATATGTCAGTAATTCATTCCCTTTTATTGTTGAATAACATTTTCTTTTGTGGATTTATAGTGTTCATTTCATCTTGTTCATTAGTTGACTTGTATAGTTTTTTTTTTCACTTGTGAACTGCTGTGAAAACATCACTGTGAACACTCAAGTGAAGGTTTGTGTGGCTTGGGGACAGAGGAGTTTCCTTGTGTAACAAGTGTTTAGCTTTTCCAACATAGACATCTCTGTTGGGATTTCTATGGCTGTCATAAAACAGTAAGACCAAAATTAACTTTGAGAGAGAAAAAAATCAACTTATACTTATAGCCCATCATGAAGAGAATTCAGGGTAGGAACTGGACAGGAATGACAGGAATCTGAAGGCAGGAACTGAAGCAAGGACCATGGAGGAACACTGCTCCCTGCTGGCTTCCTATGGCTTGCTCAGCTGTTTTTCTATACAGCCCAGGACTACCTGCCCACGAGTGGCCCCACTCACAGTGGGCTGGGCCCTCCCACATCTATCACTAATTCAGAAAATTATAGAGGCATTTTTACAACTGTGGCTCCTTCTTCTCATATATCTCTACCTTGGGTCAAACTGACAAACAAACAAACAAACAAAAACAAAACAAAAAACAAAACAACAACAAAAAAAAACAATGGTGACATGGGGGCTCTACTTTCCAAACCTATTACCAATGTATGAGCATTCAGGATTCTCTCTATCCTGATTAGCATTTATTATCATCTTTTTTAAAGTTACATCCTATTAGTGGGTGTGGACTGGTTTTGAATGGTATTTAGGGTTGAATTTTTTGATGGGTAATAGTGTTGAGTACTTACTGGCCATTTGGATAGATGCTATGAAGGAATTTCTATTATTATAATTTGTTGTGGTCTTATATTATTCTGTTTTGCTTGAGTTAGGGTCTCATATAGTTCAGGCTGGTCACCATATTGCGATGTAGCTGGTCATAAGGAACTGTAGGCTCCAATGCCAGTGAAGGAATGAACTTGCTAAGGACAGCAATCACAGCAGACAAAGAACAAGCAATCCTTTCTTGGTGTCTTTTATACTGGGTGCTGCCACCAGAAGGTGGGGCCCAGATTAAAGGCAGATCTTCCCACCTCAAAGATCCAGATTTAGGGTGGGTCTTCCCACTTCCAATAATTCAAACAAAAAGTCTCTCACGGTTGTACCCACCCATTTGGGTTTTAGTCAATTCCAGGTGTAGTCAAGTTGACAATCAAGAATAGTCATCACATCTAGTGACATATTATACAGTGATATCTTCAACTTATCCATCTCACATACCTGACATTGACTGAGCAACATCTTCCTCTCAATCCTTTCTCCAGCCCCAGAAAACCACCATGCTAATCTCTGTGTTCAACATTCAATGAGTTTTCAGAGAAGTGAGATCATGCAATATCTGTTTTTCTGTGCCTGGTTTATTTCATTTATCACAATGAATGGCATGTTTCACTTCTCTTGATGGCTGCCACATACAAACATACGCCAAATGACAAGAGTTCCTTCTTTTCAAGGCTGAGTAGTATTCCACTGTGTTACTTATCATATTTTCTTTAACAATTCATCGTTATCAACTTACGTTGATTCTTTACCTTGCAATTGTGAAGAATGCTTACAATGAGCATAGGCTTGCAGATGTCTCTTTGACAAACTGATTTCACTTTCCTTGATATACAACCAGTTGTGGCATTATGGATGGAATAGCAGTTGTTTTTTTGTTATTTGAGAAGCCTCTGTACTGTGTTTATCATGACTATACTAATTTATATTTCCACCAACAATGGTTAAGTGTTCCCTTTTCTCCATATCCTTTCCAACAGTTATCATCCATCTTTTTGAAAAAGCCTCCCGACAGATGTGAGATGTCAATTGTGGTTCCTTTGTGTGCATGAGTATGTGGAGTCAGAGGCCAATGGGTATTTTTCTCAATCATTCACATCCTTATTTTTTGAGACAGGTTCTCTCACTGAACTTGGGATTTACCAGTCAGCTAAACTAGCTGTCTTATTTGGGGTTTCTATTGCTGTGAAGAGACACTATGAACACAGCAACTCTTCCTATAAGGAAAACATTTAATTGGGGTTTGGATTATAGTTCAGAGGTTTAGTCCATTGTCATCATGGCTGGAGGCCTGGTAGCATGCCAGTAGACATGGTGCTGGCGAAGTAACTGAGAGTTCTACATCTGGATCTGAAGGCAGTAGGAAGAAAGAATGACACTGGGTGTTGGTTTAAATGAACATCCCAACTGTTCTATTTTACCAATGAAGACTCAGGAGCTACAAGCTAGGGTGAAAACCTGCCAGCTCAGAGAGGCAGAGAAAGCACTCAGCTGACCTTCCTACTCAGCTCATGTCCAGATGGAAAAGACCCAAAATGCTCATAGCTCAGCTGACAGCCCAGGAGGAAAAGGCAAAACACAACAAACAAACAAACAAACAAACAAACAAAAAAACAAGGCCAAAGGCTTGCTAGCTCAAAGCTCAAAAAGCCGAAAAAGCCAAAGGCCAAGGAACTGAAGAGCTCAGGAGCTAAAGGCGTCTTCAACTTGTACATGAGTCTTAAATACCCCTCAACTCAAAATCCCTCCTACTCTTTAATCCCTGTCAGCTGGTTTCTTGCTCCGCCTCTTGACCTAGGGTTAACTTTATTAAATCTTATGTACAGAAAGCTCTTGGATTAGGCATGTGCTAGGCCTAGCTGAACCACACCTTAATCACCTTTTTACAATAAACAGGAAGTTCATTAGATTAAAGGTGTGTTAGGGCTCAACCACAAGAGACAGGGATTTACAGTTCACAATCTCAGGGATCACAATGGGACCAAATATCCTGCGACAGCTGGGCCTGGCTTGAGCATTTGATACCTCAAAGGCAAAATCCAATGACATGCTTTCTTCAACAAGGCCAGACCTACTTCAAGAAAGCCATACCTTCTAGTAATACTGTGCCACGCCCTATGACCTTACGGAGGCCATTTGCATTCAAACCACCATAGTAACTGACCAGCAAGCCTAGGGATCTTCTACCTCCTCGGAGCTGGGATCATTAGTACATGCTATGCCACTTCATTTTTATACTGGTGATGGAGATCTGGTCCCCAGAGCCTGGTGCTACCATTGCCACCTCCTCAGCTTCTCACTGCATGTAGCTGAATGTTGAGAAATTTTCCATATGCTTGTCCTTAATATGTAATACTTTGAAAAATATCTATCCAAGTCTACTGTGCTTTTTTAAAAAAGTATGTGCATTCTCTTGCTATTGAGATACTTGAGTTCCTTGTATGCCTTGGATATTAATCCTTGTCACATGTCTCATTTGCAAATACCTTCTCCCAACTCACAGATTGTCTCTTCATTGACTTGTTTTCTTTGCTGAGAGGAGCTTCACCCTCTCCCCCCAATGTTCTCATCTTGTGCTTTAACAGTGTCAGCTCTTACATTGAAATATTTAAATAAACTTTTCCTTAATTTTATGTCTCCGATAAGAACCTATATTTATTCCTCTGCATGTGGTTATCCAGTTTGCAAGCCGTCTTCATCGAAAAGACTGTTCTTGCCCCATTTTGTGTTCTTGGCACCTTCGTAAATAATCCATTGTCTATTAATGGGTTGTTTTGTTTTGTTCTTGCTTTGTTGACTTGTGTGTTTGTTTTTTGTTTGTTTGTTTGTTTGTCTGTTTCTTTGCCAGGATCATGTTGTCTTGATTATTATAGCTTTATTTGTGGTATATTTTTAAGTTGGTTAGCATGATGTTTTCATCTTCGCTTTTTTTGCTTTGGCTCTTCAGGTTTTAAAAATTACATATGAATCTTATGACTATTGTTTTCTTTAATAAAATCATTATAAATTTTGAAGATTTATTTTTATTTTATGCATATGGATTTTTTTCTGCATATATAGGTCTGTATACCACAAGTAAGTAGTGTCTGTGTAGGCCAGAAGGTGTCAGTTTGCTGAAACTGGAGTTGCAGATACTTATGAACTGCCACATGGGTGCTATGAATCACACCTGAGTCTTCTGGCTGGACTGGCAATCAGTGCTTTTAACCATTGGGCTATCTCTCCATTACCGTAGGAAGCCATTAAAATTTGATAGAGGCTTCATTGACTCTATGAACTGTTTTAGGCAATATAGACATTTTGACAATATTAATTCCATCTATGGACAGGAAATAGTTTCCATTTATTTGTCTTCTTCAATTTACTTCATTAGTTTTTATAGTTTTTCAACTCTAGATCTCTTATCACCTTGGTTGTATTTATTTTTAGGTACTTTATAGCTGCTGCAAATAAGATGATTTTCCATCTTCTTTTTCTGTTAGTTTGTCATTTGCATAGAGAAACACTTGATTTATGTTTGTTGATTTTTTTTTTTTAATCTAGCAGTTTTTGTCAGTTTGCTGATTGACTTTTTGTGAAGTCCTCAGGGTTTTTGCATACATATCTTCATGCCTTCTGGAAGCAGGGAGCACTTAGGCTCTTCATTCACATTTGGTTGCCCTTCTTCTTTCTCTTGCCCAACCTCATGGTAACAGAAATAGGGTGAGAAGCCACCTCGTCTTGATTTTACAGGAAAAGTGTTCAACTTTTGACCACAGACTGTGACATTAGCTATGGGTTTGTCATACACGTCTCAGGCTGGAGTGCATTCCTCTTCTACCTCATAGGTTACAGGTTTTCATGAAAGGTGTTAATTTTGTCAAGTGCCTTTTCTGAGTCTTCCATGATGACCGCCATGCCTTTTGATTTTAGTTGTCGAGTACAGGCTTGCATACTTTGAATCAACCCTCTATTCTTGTAATGAGTCCCATATGACAACAAACCTTTTAATGTCTTCTTTGGTCATATTTTGTGAAGAAAACTTTTACATCTGTGTTTTTCAGAGATATTAGCCTGTAATTGTCTTTTCTTCTAATGTCCTTGCTAGCTTTGCTGCTGGAAGGATGCTGGTCTTGGAAAATAAGTTTGAAGAAATGTTTCCCTTCTAAAGTCTTTACTTTTAGAAGCATTCCTACAGGATTGGCATCAGTTCTTTAAATAATTGAACTTAGTGAAGACATCAGATCCTGGGATTTATTTGGAAGAAATGTTTGTATGACAGATTTGTCCTCCTTACTCAATGTCTGTCTATTAAGATTTAGTATTAATTTCCCAGTCTTAGTAGGTTGTTTGTGTTCAAACATTTATCTTTTGTTAATAGACCACCATATTTTAGAGTACAAGATTGTTCATAGAACTACTCTCTAATGATGCTTTGTACTTCCAAAATATCAGTTATAATGTCTCCTCTTTCTTTTCTGCTTTTTGTTGTTGTTATTTTTTAAATTAGAGTCTTATCATTGGTTTCCTTGATGTAACTAACTAAAGCTTTGTCTGTTGTATTTTTGTTATTGTTTTCTACTGTTTCTCTAGTTTCTGTTTTATTTATTTTGTCCAGATATTTATTATTTCTTTTCTTTTAATACCTATAGGCTTATTTTGCTTGTTTTTGGGTTTTTTTTTTGTTTGTTTGGTTTGGTTTTTTAGTGTTTTTACTTGTGTTGTTGGTTTGTCTAGTTGTTTTTTTATTCGCTGAGACATAATATTTAGCGTTTATTTGACAGATTTTTTAAACTTGTTTTTCGTATGGAGGATTTAAGATGTGGCCACACCATATACCTTAGGCAGGCCTGGATCTGGTTCTGTATCTCAGGCCAGCCTTGAACTTACAATGCCTCGTCACTGAGCCTTCTGAGTGCTGAGCTTACAGCTGTATCCTATCGTAGCTGGCTGGCTTCTTTGATGCAGACAGCCACTGTGTTGGGATTCCTGTCAGAGCGTCTTCTGCTGATTCTCACACATTGTGCAATAGTTCTGCTTCCATTTCATTTGTCAACAATGTCTCCATGAAATAACCTTGCCCCACCATCCAGCTGTTCCCCCTATAGTAATGAAATATTTATAATTCTCCAAAGACACTCTGAAGTTTTAAAATACAGCAGAATAGAGTAAAGAAAGTTACCAAAGAATTTTAAGCAGTAAATGACTCAAACTTGTAGTAAAAAGTCCTGACATGTAACAACACAGCACTGTAGCTTATTGTGGTTGCTACTGTGATTGATCATTTTAATTGTTGACCTTACGAGAGCTGGAATCACCTGTGACACAGGCTAGCTATGGAGCTTCAGGATTCAGTGTTCACTCTGCTGTAGCTTGCTCTTGCTTTTGTCCAACATTCCTTGCTGAGCACCAGTTCTTTCATTTTGGAATGGTAACGTTCATTTGTGCCATTGTATCTTGCAAGTATGTAGCTTGGTTTTTATTTTTACTTTTTATTATTTATTGTATTTTTTGAGATTATAATAGAATTACATCATTTCCTCTTTTCTGCTCCTATCTTCAAACCCTTCCATATATCCTTCTTTGTTTTCTTTAAAATTCATACACACACACACACACACACACACACACACTAGAGTACAACCTGTTCTGTCTTTGTAGTTATGTATGTTTCTAGGGATGGCCTTTTGGTATTTGGTAACTAATTGTTATATTCGTCCTGTGCTTGGCATTCCTTCGTGGTCTGAAGCTCTTTGTGTAGGGCTAAGGCCTCCTTTCCTTCTTCACTGGGCATGTCTATTGCTGTTGTCTTTGTTTAGCTCATATTTAGGCAGTCATTTGGCAAGGCCTTATATATATAGCTTCTGACATTCTAGGAGACACAATCTCCTAAATATATTTTGAATATTTTCCCTTATACCCATTGGTAAGTATAGTCTTCCTAGCTTATCAAGAAACTTCTCTTTGCAATATATAGTGACTATTACAGAAAAACATAACCAATCAAAATGCAGAGTTGTAGCACCTAGTCCAAATGGATAGACACATCTACAAAATAATTCTGGTACCTAAGGCTCAGTGATCATTTCAGAAAAGAGGAAAGAACAATTCTAAGAGCCAGAGAACCATGGACTTTTCCATGAGATTGTGATTCTTAGGAATGTCAGAAATGTGTTTTTCTTTTATATGTACTCACAGTGAGAAATTGCCTTGAATCTCAGATGAGATATGACCTTTGGACTTTTAAAGTGTTGAAAATGTCAAAAAACAATGGAAATATTGATGTTGTATTGTATTTTGCATTCTGAGATGAACGTGATTCTTTGAAGGCATAATTATGATTTAGAATGCTGTATTTGGATATCAAGTTGACAAGGGCTAGTGTTATGGGTTTTTTTTGTGTGTGTGTGTGCCATGCTTTTTAATCTGAACTGTTTTTTAACATGGGGATATCTAGCACCACTTGGGGGACAGGCCTGTAGGGGAATCCCCATGGTTGGGTTCATTGAGGTGAAAGACCCACCCACTATCAGTGACACCATTCCCTGAGTTGGAATCCTAGATGATTTGGGGAGAAAATGAGATGGATGGGACAAAGTGGCCAGATGCCTCAAGTTTCTGCTGCTATGACTTCCTGCCATGGTGGGCTGAAGCTGAGAACTGTGAGCCTGATGGTTGTTTTTGTCACGGTATTTCATCGCAGCGATGGGAAGATTAACTAACATAGTTACGAATAGTAGAGGATACAATTTGTGATGGTCAGTTTGATTGTCCACTTGACTGGATATAGGTCACTTAGGGTACACATCTGTGTGTGTGTGTGTGTATGCATGTGTGTGTGTGTGTGTGTGTGTGTGTGTGTGTGTGTGGCCATTTTTGGATAGGATTAACAGATTAACAGAGGAGAGCAAACCATCCTGAATGCAGGTGGTACTACCCCGTGAGCTACGGTGCTAAACCACATAAGTGGGGAGAAGAGGACAAGGCAACAGTCCCTCCCCTGGACTATGGCAATCCCACTGCCACACCTCCCCACTATGATGGACTGCATTCTTCTGAACCATGAGCATAGTAGACTTCTTTCTCTTATGATGCTTTTTATTAGTATTTCATGACAGTTACAGGTAAAATAACTAATACACAATTAAATCTGCTTTTGAAGGCCAGATATGGTGGCTCACATATCTGTATGTTAGCGTTTAGGGGGTCTGGGCAGAAGGATTACTAACCATCCCCGTGTCACTGTGGCCAACTGTGCCCCTCCTACACAGCTCATGCTACCATTCAGAGAGACTCTGGAACAGTCTTTGGAAAGTATCCCTTTACCTCTGGTTGAGTGTCCTTCTTTAACTGCGCTATTGCTTTTTTACCACCTGGCTTTTTAATTATGTCTTTGTGTGCCACTTCTGTTCATTTTCATATTCAGCAACCTAACTAAGCCAGTACCTATACTGAAGATATGTCCAATGAAAGTTCGTTGAATGAGTGACACATAGGGTAAATATTACATCCAATCAAAAGAAAATGAATTCACTAACCAAAGCATATAATTTTGGCTACTTAAGGCCATATTAAATTTTACTTCAATTTAATGGCAATTCTGGAAAATGATCTTTCTGAATCATCTAATTTAGTTGTACTTAAAGGCTCAGCTTCATTTTTTTTTTAAGCACTCTAAGCCAGTAGTATTTTTATACTAGGTGCATGTAAAGGCACACAACGGCCCCTCAAGAGATTTAGGGTTTTTTTTTTCCTGCCACACATTATCCTTAAAGAGTATCATCTACAGATAATTATTAGTTTTTTGTAGAGCAGTATATATCTGTACAAAGGTCATTCTTGTTAAGTTTGTGTCCCTTGTTTCTAAAATGTGCCTTTTTATTTCTTCTAACTCTTTGACTAAATTTGGCAGCCTACTCTTCCTAGCCTACAGCTGCTGGAATATTCCACATGTTCAAAAGAAACTTGGCTTTCCAAGGTGACATTTAGCAAGCAGACTTGCTTATCACTCATTTCAGTATGAAATTCATTTCAAAGGGAAAAATCTTTTTTTTTTTTCCTGTGTGACAATGTTACAGTTTCTTTCTCTCCACTCCTTCTATACTAGAAACCACCCAGTAAAAATTAGTCCCGTCATTTAAAAGCTTTAAAACATACAGATTAGCTCACCTATACCCCCATTACAGGTCCAGGTCCATCTTGGAATTGCATCCTCACATTCTTTGGACTAGGTGTCTCATCCCATGCTACCCTCCCGACTCAGGTCCAGCTGGGAGCAACATCTATGGTGAATGTCAAATAGATTTCCAAACAAAATTAACCAATGGAGATAAAGGAAACTTCGTTCTGCTTAAGCATAGTGATTTAAATGAGAAATGTACCCCAGAATCTTAGGTATTTGAATACTTGGTCCCCAGAAGGTGGTGCTGTTTAGGTGGGTTCAGGTACTGTAGACTTCCTGAAGGAAGTACGTCATCAGAGGCGGGCTTTGGGAATTAAAAAGTCTTTTTTTATTCCAGTTCACTCTCTGCTTTGTGCTTTCAGTTCAAGATGTTTCCCATTTCCTCTGCCACGCTTGCTGCCTGCCTGCTATGCTATCTTTGCCATTATGGACTCTAACTCTCTGAAACCACAATAAAAAATAAACTCTTCTATAAGTTGCCTTGGTCATGGTGTTTTATCAGAGCAACAGAAGAGTAGCAAAGGCAACAAGATAACAATTAATCAAGAAGGAATTACAATTCTAAGAACATATGCACCAAACTCCAGGACAGCTAATTTCATAAAAAGCGTTCTACTGGACTTCAAATGACAGAATAACCTCAACTCAAATATAGTGGATGATTTCAATACCTAGCCTTCATTTTCCAATAGCTAGTTCATTGGTCCAAAAAGTACCAGAGAACATCAGAATTAAATGACATCACAAACCAAGTGGGCTTAACAGATCTCTACAGAATATTTCACTCAAACAGCAAACGATATACATTCTGCTCCATAGCCAATGGAAACGTTTCTAAAATATACATCCTGGAACACAAAACAAATCTTAATGAATTCTGAAAGATTGAAATAACTATTTATATCCTATCTGACCATAATACAATAACATTTAAAACTGACAACAATCAAATCTCTAGTAAGTACACAAAGTCATTACTGAATGATGAATGAGTCAAAGAAGAAAACAAAAGGAAAAACAAAAAAAAAATCCTGGTACTAAATAAATGAGAATAAAAACATAATACAACAAAACCTCTGGGATACATTAAAAACATTCCTGAGAGTAAAACATATAACTATGTCTACAATAAAAAACCAGAAAGAACACAAATAAATGACTGAATGATGCAACTAAAAAAATTTTGAAAAAGCAAGAAAAAACAAATCCAGATTTAGTGGACAACAAGAAATAATAAAAATCACAGCAGGAATTAATGAATAGAAACAAAGGAAACAATACAAAGAATTAATAAATCTAACAATTGGTTCTCTCATAAGATAAACAAGGTTAACAGACACTTGGCCCAACTAACCAAAAGAAAGAAAGAGATGACCTAAATAAAGAATCAGAAATGAATAGGGAAACATTATGACAGACACCAAAGAATTTCAGAATATTATAAGGAAATACATTAATACTCCCTTAAGTTGGAAAAAGTAAAAGAAGTACATAAATTTCTAGATTCATACAAACCACCAAAATTGAACCATTAAGAGACCAATAACCTAAAAATCAAAACAAAACAAAACAAAAAGGCAAACAGCATCAACAAAACAGACCTAATAAAATAGAATTCTACTAGACTTTCAAAGAAGAGCTGCAGCAAATCCTTCTTAAATTACTTTAAAATATAGCAGCAGAAGAAGCACTCCTAAGCTCCTTCTACAGAGCCAATTTCATTCTAACACTAAATCCAGGTATAGACACAAGAAAATAAGCAAGAAAACTATAGACCAATATCCCTGATGAACCTAGACTCAAAAATCCTCAATAAAATACAGACTGAATACAAACACACATAAAAAAGACTATTCACCATGACCAAGTTGGCTTTACCCAGGAGATGCTAGGAAAGCTCAACATATGTAAGTCAATAAATGTAATAAATAACATAAATGGACTTAAAGACAAAGGTCACATGATCATCTCAATAGATGCAGAAAAGGTCTTTGACAAAATCCAACATGCCTTCATAATAAAACTCTTAGAGAGACTAGGACTAGAGGAAACACACCTCAACACAATAAAAGCGAGATATGAGAGACTCAGAAACAACATCATTCTAAACACAGAAGCACTTGACACAATCCCATAAAAACCAGGAACTAGCTGGAGCAATAAGGCAAGAGAAAGAAAGTAAAGAAATACAGATATGGAAAAAAAATCTCATGCCTTGTACTGTAAATGTAGCCAGATGGAGAAAGTTGTAGACCTTAGAGGAGAGCCCGCTACTAAAATGTAGATTGACTAAATTAATATAGTTCTCAACTGCCTTCAACCCTTATGGTCAGACCCATCATCAATATAGCAGACAAGCTATGACAGAGTCTTCCAATAGTGACTGGGTGACCATAGCATGCCCAGCCCCAAATGGGATGTCTGTAACACAATCCCCACACCAAAGGCTCAGGGAGCATTGCAGAAAAGGGGGTGGAAAGAATTGTAAGAACCTGAGGCCCTGAGGACCACTGGGAGATAGTATCTACAAGGCACGACAGAGCACTATACCCATGCACTCTCAACCTTATGGTTGCCGCCACGAGACCTATGAAGACCACACCAGTTAAAGTGTCAGCATAGACCGGAAACAATTTCACAAGGCCCAACCTCTAGATGAAGAACTAGAGGCCATAGATGGCTGAAGGTGGGTCCAGCCCCCCAGTCCTATGTGGTCAGACACAAGCACACGCACATAGAGCAACACTAACTGGGCACGGTGGGTTGTTTTCCTTTGTCTGTCTTTCTGCATTGTGTGTGTGTGCGCGTGCGTGTGTGTGTGTGTGTGTGTGTGTGTGTGTGTGTGTGTGTGTGTGTATCCATCTCTCTGTATAACACAGTAGTTATAGGAGAAGAGGGTATGGATTACAGAGGGACATGGGAGGCATTGGAGAGAGGCAAGTGGGAGGGTGAAAATGATGCAAATCCAGTGGACTCATGTGTGAAATTCCCAAATAAAATTTAAAAACAGACAAGATTATTTCTCTTTCATGGCTTGTTCCATAAGACTCTGTTTCTTTAAAGTTATTGTATATGTGGGTTTTTTTTCTTACTAAAGTTTGCTTATTTACTCTTTGAATTTTTCCCTTTGTTAATTTTCATGGACAAGAGAGAGAAATCTACATGGAAGCTAAGAAAGAGTAAGAACCAGTTCAAAGAGTTACATTTTTATAATCTTTTATATATCTTTTATATTTCTGTTAAAATTTTAGCGGGCAAGATGATCTTTTATATTTATTTTAAAGTTGAATTATTCTAACCATTGGAATATGTTCTTTATAGAAAAAATGTCTTGTGTAAGGTTACAAGTTTTTAAATTTCTATACATAGATAATAGAACTATTTCTGGTTCAACCTTTTCCTGTCTTGTTTTTCATGGCTTCTCCAGAGTGTGCGTGAATGCAGCATGCATAACCAGCATACCCCTGGAAAAGCACATTTCTTCCCCACTTTCCAGGCCCTTCAATTTACTTGTGTCATTGTCTTTCTAAGATATCTAAACAATCAAAGCCACCAAGATCACAGGCCAAATGTATGTCCTCTTGGGGAAAATATGTTTTAATAGAAAATCAATATTATTATTTTAACTTATTACAGGACCTTTAAAAGTGTTCTTTATGATTTTTGCCTTAAAACACTTGAATTACTGTTAGTCAAGGAAATAATTTACAGCAATTACAAACTCTTATTTCGGAAAAAAAAATACCTAAAGTAAGTCTGATTGCAGTATCTCCAGAGGCTCCTTAGCTGGACAGCACTAAGAAGATTAACTCATATATTCACTAAAGCTATTGGTTCAATAAATATCTTTATTGGTTACACCAAGTTGTGTGTGATACTATATACCTTTAGCTGCCAAGGCCTTCAGGGGAGGCTTGTGTGCCACACAGCCGCATAGGAAGCCAGATTAGAAGGGCCTTGCACACCCATTGACACCCACAGCTGCTTCTCTATGTTTCTAGCAATTTTTTTTAACAAGGAGTTTCTACTTTCCATGTTATACTGAGGCCTATAAATTATGTAGTTAGTATTGCTAGGAAGTAGGATATAATAAGTACAGATTAAGGGAGGGAAAAGTACATTTAATTATATACACATTCTTTTCACAGAATCAAGCCAACTGCATTCAAGAAAGCAAGGGGATCCCCCTGCCTTTCCTCACTGTGGTCTTAGCTTTAATCATTTTATATGTGGATATGCTTTCTTAAAGAATGTAAGAGAAGAATAAAGCAAAGGAACGATGAGGTAAAATTTTTATATTAGGAGACATTATACTAGTTAGGAGCCTATCACACTCAGTGACTTGAACACGGAAGAGCAAGTATCTCCCATGGCTTAGGGATCACAGTGCAAGAGGGTGTGCAGAGGTTTAAGAGGTGGGAGATGACCAGCAGCAAACAGTGTTTCCCAGACACGGCTGTGCCACTGTGCACACTAATCCACAGTGGCTGTGATAGGATCACAAGACCTGTCTAAGCCCAAGCCAGACAAAATCCCAGCATGGAGAGGGGAGGTGGGCATTCCGTTCCACACCTGTATAAGGAGCTATTGGCAACTGATGGCTGCCAAGCGAGGGAGTCAGTTCAATCTAATGTTGCCATAATATTCACACCTAAGGAAAGGCTGTAAATCTAGCAGATCACGTGGCAGGTAACAGGTGCTCGGTGAACACCACGTAAACTGGGTTTCAAGGTTAAAGATGTGGAAGAGCTGTGGACCACACCAAGACATGCACAACTAACTCCTGGGGAAACGCCCTTTGCTCTTACTTTAGTGTGAATTACATTTGAAATTTAAGAACAGTTAGTCTCTGAGCCCGTGAATGAAAACTAACAACTGCTCTCCATGGAAGTTTAACTTGGCAGACGTGTCCATGTATTACATGTAACAAGGCCCTGCCTCTGTCACAGGATGGAATGCGGTATCTTTATTCCAACACCGGTGCTATTTCTTCTTCATTGCCTATGTGCCCTAGCAAGTATTTGAAGATACGTTATAATGTATGCTTGGAAAATTTACTTGTTTAAGATAGCTTATGAAAGATGGGTGAATAATAATGATCCAGCATTGTTTTGTGCTTGGGTCCAAATTCTCCCCTCCCCAAACTGGGCTCTGTGCATTTTTAGATTGTCGAATGCATGAGAACAACGTCCCAATTACAGACACAGAGAGCCACACCCAGTGTGGATATGAACTCACTCACAACCCAGTTCCATCTAAAATTAACCCCGAATTTATGCAAGAGTATTAAGTTTTGAATTTAAAGAATCACTATATACTTTGTCATCTGTACGCCCCCCCCCAAAAAAAAACTATAGAAGCTCTTATCTACTAAGAAGTGGCCCTCCTTGGAGGCCTGCAGAGAACTGTTCTTTGGATGTTCCCTCTTGTAGTCCAGCCCCACAGAATTTCGTTTTTCCTTGGTGTACAACACTGTGGTCCGGTCTAATCTCACCTTGTTCAGGCTCACTGATCTTGGGCCCAGTCAGACAGGGCCCGGGCCCATCAGAGCTGTTGGCCTTTAGAGGTTTACTCTTTCCTGTGGATAATGGCCCACCCATCTCATACCTTTCCTGTCTCCAACAGGGTCCAGCTGCAATGAATCATAACCTAAGACAAGACGGTATTATTTTTTTGGTGGCTGTCTAGCAAGAGAAACTTAACTCTTCCTTTGTAGCCACTAAGTGAAGAGAAATAGCACAGTTTTTTTTCCATCGGTTTAGCAATAGCTGGCCTCTGTCGTGTGCTGAGCTTTGGCACAGTTTTCACAACAGACACAAGTCAGGCAGGGAGAAAGCACGGGTACATATAGTGTGAGCATAGGTGCACATGGGAAGAGTCTCTGCTGAGTTGATCCTCTGGCTCTTGGAGTGGCCCGCTCTAGAAGGTTCCACAGGACAACTGCACCTGGGATTTATGAACAAGACTTCGACCTTCTCTAGTGGAAACAACAAAGAGGACATTAGTTTCCTTCTTTTCCTTGTAGCTGGGAATGCTCAGAGACACTCAGGGAACCACAGTGATGTTGTGTTTAGCGAGCTTGCCTCTTCCTTTTCTTCATCCTGGCTTTCTGATTTACCATCTTTTTAAGTGGATTGCAATAATTTTTAAAGAGATATAGAGTTAAAAAACAAACAAACAAAGAAACCACCGTGTATGTATACAACTAATGCTGAAGAGTTTCCCACAAGTTTCAGAAATATCATGAGAAACAGCAAAGTCCCAAATATCTCCTAGTGCCCTTGGACAATTAACAAGGCAGAGTCAGCTTACGCAATCTCACATCCTGGCCAGAAGTTATGGCTCCCAGCTTTCAAAGAGCACCAGAAGCACCCCACACATACACCTGGAGTGTGGAGAGATAATTCCTAGTCCCTCTCCCAGAATTTTGACCTGATAGATATGGGAGGGGGTGAATATTTACTCCTCTGCTTTGTTGTGTATTTTTTTGTTATTCAGTGCTAGAAATGGAACCCAGGGTCTTGTGCGTGTTAGGCAAGGAGCTATATTTTCAACAGGTCCCAGGTAATGCTGCTTACTGGGGACCCAGACTCAGAACTACTGCCCTGGAGGAAAAAATATATATATTACACACACACACACACACACACACACACACATTATATTTTTTGTCTCCCTTCTGTTGAAGAAAGGAATACAGGATCCCATTAAGTTGAGTTCATTATCCTCCTGCCTCACACTCCTGAGTGTTAAGATTACAAGGATGCATCCATTTCTCAGGTAGATGCATCAATAAAGAAGTTATTGGCATGAAGTGTGCTTAAGAAGACAGACAAAATAAAAGGAGCAGATAGAATGCAGTACCAAGGTATAATGTAGACACCAGAGGAAACTGGGGTGAAGGAAAGCAGTTGAACAGAAGGGATCTGCAGTGGCCTGGACATCGGGATGAGGTTTAACCTAAGCCTGAGATGAAAATCAGATGGGGGAAGGCAGCGAAAGTGGGCGATGGAGTGAGATTTGAACAGTTAGGAAGCAGGAATCTGGTGAACATTGCTCTTAAAACTCACCACGCAAACTACTTAAGCACAGATAAGATAGAAAGAGACTTACATGATGCGCTGAGGCGATAAATTCCCCCAAGGAACAGTGAGGGGATAGCAGAAATGCAACCAAGACCTGGATTGTAATGGTTTTTAAAATATGAAATAAAAACAGTATGTCTGAAGATTTTTGTTTTTTCCTGTTTAGGGAATGGATTCCAGGACCTCATGTGGACACGTTTTCTACTCCCAGGCTACAGCGAGGTCCTTAGCCACGAGAGCCCATTGAAGGTTTTGAATAGAGTATCAGCTTGAGCAAGCTGCTGTTTCAGGTATCTTTGTACCCACCACTTTATATGTGTTTAGCATTATTGATTTCTTGTGGCATAGTGTCCATATACTCAGTGCAAAAGAAGGAAAGAGCCAATAAAATACATCAGTCAAAGGATGATAAGTGGAGAGCAGAAAACCAAGTTGAGACAACAGTTTCAAAGCAATAACAAGGAAAATTACTAACAAACATGAGCAAGTGTGGACTAGGAGACAGGTCTTGGAGAAGAGGTAAGTTTTCCTTTAAAACAAGCCAGTGGGAAGAGAGGAGGGGAGAGGTCTCCAGAAAGCAAATCATGCCGGGTTCAGTTTAGTGAGAAGAACAGAGCTGCAAGTGTAGAGGGAGACTCATTGCGATGGGACTACACCAAACATAAGAAAGGAATTTTCCCCTCTTGCCAGCCTGTCCTCTGCCTAGACACCCCCACACCAACCCTTCTACCTCACTGCATCTAAAAGCCGCATGCAATGCTTTATCATGAAAGCTGTTATCCAGGCTGAGGGGAGCTCCATGTCAGCCCCACAGAACCAAACTTGATCACTGGCTGAATCCAGCTGATGTCTAGAGACCAGAGTATTTCCCCAGCCTACTGAAGGCCTGGAACTCAGACACCCAATTCTATGGTAACCCTGGCAGGCCTTGCTGGCTGCACTAGTGGTGGCAACAGTGAAGCCCTCTGTCACCACACCCTGGAGGCCAGTCCTGCCAAGAAGGGGAAAGGCCGGGCAGGGCTTGAGCCCAGCCAGGCAACCAGCTCCCTTTACAGTTTGGATGCAGCTCGGGCTTAAGCGGGAGAAGACACTGCCCTTAACAGCTAAGACCAAACATTCTAAACTGAGGCCATACAGAGTTCACAAAGGAAAATCTGGAGCAGTCTTTCAGTGCCCCTGGTTAGGAGGGAGGACAGGGGCTGCTCAGAGCGAACAGTAGTGATAGTTCCTTCTAGAATAGAGGAGAGAAGGAAGAGGGTGGGGCACAAAGATGAAAATTAAAAACACATTCATGTTGTGCATATGTGTGCATATACAGGCGTGTGTGTGTGTGTGTGTGTGTGTGTGTGTGTGTGTGTGTCACTTTTTACCTTATTTTTTTTAAGACAGGAGCTCTCATTTAGCCCAGACTTCACAGGAATTCTACCTTTCTCACCCTACACACACACACACACACACACACACACACACACACACACACACTGTGTGGACCACTATGCCTGGTTTTTATGTTGGTGCTAATGATCCAAACTGGAGTTCTCTTTCTTTCAAAGCAAGCACTTCATCAGTTGAACTCTCTCTCTCTCTGGCCCAAGAACTGAGAGATAGGAGACTGTGGAAACTCCAGGGAAAAGCTGAGAGTGTTAGGAGACTGAAACTATGCACAGTGACTTAGCAGAAAGTGGGATCCATGTGAGACGTACAGAGTGAAACAAAGGAGAAGTGTTCTTTATATTCCTGAGTTGGAGGGCATTTAGACTAACTAAATGTGGGCGTGTCTTCTGCAGCCTTGAGTTGCTACTGAGTAAAAACCGGCATGTGTCTGCTAGCTCCAAGGTTTCCTGGACATTCCTGGTATTCAGCTAATGTGGAGGGTCAGTCAAGAGTTCTGACTCAGGAGCTGCCGAGCTTTCTTGCCAAGAAACTTTGCATAACAAAGAAGAAGAAGAAGAAGAAGAAGAAGAAGAAGAAGAAGAAGAAGAAGAAGAAGAAGAAGAAGAAGAAGAAGAAGAAGAAGAAGAAGAAGAAGCAGCACAGGATGATATGCCCAAGGTCACCAAGGTCTCAAGGGGTGGGATAAATGGAAGCCGAATCTTCCTGGAACATAGGAAGGTAGCCCATCAGTCAGCTCTGAGGTTGTCCAGCAGTAAGATCTACAGTGGAGCACTGAGCAAACAAAACGTGCCCCTGGAAAATTGCACCCGGAAAGTGAGTTAAAGTGCAATATTAGAGCCACGCACTTGTAATCCCAGCACAAGAAAAGACAGAGGCGGAGGACTCTCAAGGTCAAGGTTAGCTCACTGTGCAGCACTGTCTCCGGAAGAAAACAACAAACAACAAACAAGCAAAAGCCTGGCCAGAGACTAGAGACCATCAACCTGCTAATTATACCAGTGTTATCTGTGGAAAACGCTGGAGTACCTGCTGTGTGCAAAGAATAAAGGGGGGGGGGGCTTTTGTTTTGCTTTATTTTTTGTTGCTTTTTTGGATTGTTTTTGTTTGTTTGTTTGTTTTGAGGCAGGAATTCTTGGCTGTCCTGGACCTGATTTGTAGACCACGCCAACCTACACATTCACAGAGATCTGCCTGTGTCTGCCTCCCTGAGTGCTGGGATCAAAGGCTGGTGCAAGTGTGCCCGGCTATGGGAGTTGTTTTACAGGCATCGCTCCTTGCGTAATGATGGAGATTGTAAGGCAGGCACGATTGCCACTTTACAGGGGAGGACTTGAGCTCCGAGACATCAAACATCTTGTACTTGTTCCTAATCCAAAGCTGCACCCTTTGCAGGAGTATGGCCTATATGGGTGTTCCTGTGTAGACACTATAGCACTGAGCTAGGGGAGAGTCACGAGAATGAAACCACACTATGCAGTTGGGGAGGCTGCAGAAACTCAGAGAAAATTGGGAGAAAAGAGCAAAGGGCTGGGGAGAGAGCTTGGCAGAGGCCCTGGGCTCAACTCTTCAGCTCCACACAAACAAGAAGGGAAAGGTCTGGTACTACCTATTGTGTTTTCTCTCATAACAAAGGATGCCTTGCTCATCTCACTGAAATAAAAGCAAGAATTAAAGAAATGTATGGGTTATAGCATTCATTTTTTTCCTTCTAAGAAATATGGGAAAAATAAAAAGAGACTTTGAACTTTTCCCATGTTCTGTAAAGATGTATTACTTTAAAGTCAGAATGAGTCAGCCAAAAAAGAGGTTGTTCTTAGCTTTTCCTGAAGCACTGTTTTCTCAAGCATACTCCCAAATATTAGATCCTGAAAAAAAAGAAAAGAAAAGAAAAAAAAAGAGTTTGTGATGTCCAAAGTAAACCAGCCAAAGGCAAGAGTAGCACTCGAATGTCTTTTTAATCATTTCTACTTTTCCTCCTGCTTCTCAGCATGGAACCCTAACTGCCAAGCCATAGGTGGTTGTGACCAGCACTTTAATAGCTTTAATATATGCAAGATCATCGTTAGCACCAGGGTATTAATATTTCTGACATTTGCCCAAAGGAACACAGGATTGCAATGCATTTATGAAAGTTATATTCTCTTGATTTTTCCTGAGAAGTTTACTTTTAGGTTATGAATATGTGTGTATTGGCATGGAGAGGGTGGGAGAGAGAGAGAGAGAGAGAGAGAGAGAGAGAGAGAGAGAGAGAGAGAGAGAGAGAGAGAGAGAGAGAGAGAGAGAGAGAGAGAGAGAGAGAGAGAGAGAGAGAGAGAGAGAGAGAATATATTCATGTAGGGTTTTTAGGTTTGGGTTTTGTTTTTTCGGGTTCTAATGCATAACTTAGCTTCTGCAGTGTTGTGGCCAATGGCAGTGGCCCAGAGGAAAAGAAGCCCTGCCGCAGGGTAAGGTATAGGTCCGAGTCGCTGTGATCTCTCAGGATCAGAACAAAGCTGTGCGGGGCGCCAGGCAGCTCTGGCTGCGTTAAGGAGCTCAAGTTCAGCATGCCCTGCCTTCAGATTCTTTGGAAGGAACAGAGCAGCAGGTGTGATTCTCTGGTTCCCTGCCCAGGTTTGCAGGCAGAGAACCTGTCGCTCTCACCCACGGCCAGAACACTTCGGATCTTAAGCATCCGGCAGATTTCAGGCATAGATTGTGAGTCAGAGGAAGCACGAGCTGGCCACAGGGCAGTGCAAGAGGAAGCATTCAGAGTCTGTCTCAGGGATAAGGTAGACTACGATTAGATGCAAAGAGAAAGCCTTTCTTCTGGTTAATTTACAACAACAACAACAACAAAGACAGAAGTTACTTTTTGTATTGGAAGTACGTGTGTTTGTATTTCCCCTAAGGATGAACTTCAAAAACGATTCTTTAAAGGCCTTTGCTCCTGCAGCCTCTACCTCTGCAAAGCCAACTGTTGAATTGGTCTTGTAAGTTCCTGAAGCGCAGCCATCTCTTAAGGAAAAACAAAGGAAAATAGTAACTCTCCATCACAGCGATGTGATATTACAACAGCAAAACCTGAGTGGTCCTGCCTCTCCTTGGTGTTTGCTACTTCAAACACCTTTCACACTGTTCAAGTTTTTGTGCCAGTTGGGAATAATGAAAGAAGGAGCCCACATCAAAGCGATCAGGCTCTAGTGCGGTAGCTATTAACATACAGTGCCCCAGAGCCGAAGAAATGTAAAGAGTGGGACTCACTCACCGTGAAAGAATATCTGATGTTTTCATTCTGAAAGTAGATTTCTACAAATGAACTTCTCAAAATATATTTTTAAATCCTCAAGAATGTATGACTATGGAAAGAAAACAATTACCTTTTCAACTTGAGAGAAAGAAAACTGTTGGAACTCTTTAGGCAATGCCTATCCAAAAAAAAAAAAAAAAAACAGTTCCTTGGACCACAGCTCACTCTCTAAACCTTCAAAAGCCTATCATTTATCATTAATTTTGAAATAAAACAGGAAATACCTGTACTAAGAAAACCTTTGAAAACAAGCAGAATAATTGGCAAGGAACATTTTGGGAGGCACTGACAATAATGTAATGCCTGGATTAGTCTTTCCAAAAAAAAACAAAAAACAAAAAAAAAAAACCATGGACTTGTAGCTGGGAGGCATATGTAGCTGGAGAGTCAGCGTTCCAGCACCGAGCACTATAACTCAGCTCTCTTGATAGTCTGACATATTATTTAACAAAAAGCACACGGAAGATGTTCCCAGGGCTCAGCATTAGCGCTGTAATGGAGCTCACAGGTAAGCCTGGCAGAGAGATATGAACATAATTTTGTGATGGGCAGTTTCCAAGAATGAGGAAACTCAAATCTAAAAGACATCCTCTATGTCTGTGTGTATGAATATATTTATGTCTGTATGCATTCATGTATATAATACTAGCATGTTCCATTTTTTAAAAGGATTCAGAGATGCCTGTATTGACTTGCCTCCCTCCCTTCTTAATTGTTCTATTTGCCGCGGAGGAGATCAAATCCAGAGCCTTGCACACAGTGCGCACACACTCCAGCTCTGAGCCCAGCCCAGTCCTTTAGCTGTCTGATTTGCTTCACCGTTTCAATTACTGGAAATGTGTGTGATGATCACTGGGCTGTCCATCTACACTGTCTGCTCTGTTTCCTCAAGCAGACCTTGAATTTCCCCGCCTCATGGCCTAGCTTAGGCTACTTGCACTTTGCCTAGAGTTCATTCAAGTGGAACCTCTCCTGCTATCAACTACTATTTACTGTCCCTTTCTTATGGCACATTTAACTTGACTTTTAAATTAATGATTCAACTGCATTCCATTCTTCCCTTCTCTTAAAGATACGCTCCCCTCCATCCCAATTTAGCTAATAGGTTTTTTTTTTTAAAGATGATATTTATTTCTCCTTAGCTAAAATAATAATAATAATAATTGGGAAACTATTAGGCTGCACTGGTGCCAGCATTCTGAGTTCCTGCATAAACAAAGACAGTTCAGAATAACTGACTCAATCAGAAATGAACTCTAAGTAGGGGCTTTCCCAGTTGGATAGCTAAGTAACTTTTGGGAGGTTTAACTGATCGGCTATTTTCTTTGTTTTGTTGCCTACGTACACCTTATAGAGCCTTTCCCCTTGAGGCTTTCCAGTGGTGTCTGAAACAGCTGTAGTCAGGTGAAGCCACAGTTTTCATCTACCCCAAGGATTCCTTTGGAGCTTGTTGAGTATAGGAGTCTGACCAGGAATTTGCTGTGGTCTCCTTGCTTCTGCCCCCATAGTGCCGGGATTGCTGGTGTGCACCCTCATGGCCAAACCAGTCAAGTAGAGTCTTCATCATCCCTCTAGAATATCACTTAATATAGTGCCTTTTTCCATATGAGTCCTTTAAAATGTGTAACAAACTGTAAGGTGTTTCTCTGGATTGTATTGCCAAGACTTTATATTTATCAAAGTAACAGAACTCACTTTTTAGTAGTTCTTTGAGTCTTGTTCATTCAGAGCACATTCTTTTAAAAACATTTAAAGGCTAGAGATGGAGACCTGTGTCAGAGTGGTAGCTCAGTATGCACCAGTCTCTGGGCTCCATCACTAAAGACACAGAACAAAACACGCATGCACAGTTCACATTAACCAGCTAATATTAGGGCAATCTCTCTCTCTCTCTCTCTCTCTCTCTCTCTCTCTCTCTCTCTCTCTCTCTCATGAGTTACTGTATCCTTCCTTCCCTCTTTGTAACCTAAATTGAATGGTTTTTATCTGGCTGTTAAAAGATGGTTCAAGCCAGGTGTAGTGGTGCATGCCTTTAATTTCAGCACTTGGGAGGCAGAGGCAGGTGGATCGCTGTGAGTTTGAGGCCAGCACGGTCTACAAAGTGAGTCTAGGACAGCCAAGGCTACAAAGAAAAAAACAAAACAAAACAAAACAAACAAACAAAAAAGAAGATTCAAAATGGAAATTTTAGTTTTATTAGCAAAGCCATAAAAAATATCCTGAGTGAGAACAAACACTGGTGCATTTATCTTAACAGAAAAAAGATATTATATATTTTTACTTAAAATAATCCAAGTTAACATTTTAATTCATCCCAAGTCTTAAATCTTTTTAATTGATTCTTTGTGAATTTCACATCATGTACCCCAGTCCCACTCATCTTCCCATCCCTTCATACTTGCCCTCCACCCTTGTGACCTCCCTTCTGCCCTGAAATAAAATAAAATTAAAAATTTTGTGGAAGCTGCAGTGTGTCACAGTGTGTTTCACACTATACCCTTTTGTCCACACTTCTGTACTTGCAAATGTTCGTTGCAATGAGTCATTGGTCTGTTTCAAGGCCTCTGGTTTCTGCTACACTATCAAGAGTGGATCCTCACCATGGTTTCTCTCCAGTATCCTGTGGTTGCCCTGTGTTATGGAAATCCTGCAGCTTTGGATCTGAAAGACTGGTCATTCACATGTCACAGCAGATCACAGATGGGGTAGATGCTGAGGTGGGTCAACTCAAAGCACTGGATCTGGCCCCGGGTAGTAGCTGAGTTGGGCATCCCACCAGCTTTCCCTCACCCACACCACCAGGGCAAGCTCTCCAGTACTGCTAGCTCACCCAATGCAGAAGCCAGCCAGCTCTCCTGCTCTCCTGCCCCTGGGGCCCCACACCACCAGGACCAGTTCTAACGTGCTATTCAAGTGAGGTGCAGGGACCCCTCTTCCAAAAGCTGCATCTTCAGCAGCCTCTGAAGGGCAGGGACAACTCTCTCAGACTCCCACCAGGGGGCCAGCTCTCCCACGCTGCCCAGGTGAGAGGCAGGGCCAGCTTACCACAGTGCATAAACATCAATGTGGTCTCAGGTAGCAGCCCAGACCAGGGGCATCTGCATGGCCTTTGGTGAGGATATAGGCTCCAGACATCAACACAGACCCCCACACACACAGATGAAGACATAAACCCCTACCCTCAGCACGGGCCAGGCTATCCCCATGGCCTCAGGTGCCATGCAGGCTCTTATGTCCACTTGTTCCTCACCACCATCCAGCCTCCTGTTCCAGTTTTCTCCACAATATTCAACTCCCTCAGCTCCACTTTCTCTCCCATCTCTCCACTGGGAACACCGTCTTTCCTATCTCTCCATCACACATTTGCCCATCATAGTGGTGCCCAGGACGGGTGCGTGGGTGTCTTTCAGGGCATCCTGGCTTACAGGGCCAGGATGGGCAACCAAGTCCATTCCTAAACCAGCTCCTCTTTACACTTACAACTTTCCTACCAGTTTTCCTGGGTTGGCCCTCTACCCGTAAGTTGGCCTGAAGAGATCCTGAATCATGAAGTAGTTACATGGATAATTTAAGAGTTGTTTTCATGCTAAGCTGCTGCTGCTCACGAGAACATCTCTAGTCTTTGGGTATATGTGTGGCTGGGAAGGGGAACTTAAGTATTTTCCTTTGGAATTTTGAAGTTGAGCTGTTTATTTGAAGAGGATTCTTATAGCAGTAGATACCAAAAAGCTGGATGAGGGACCCCAACATACAGGGTCTTCTCAGGTTGCCTGGTACACAGTCATTTTTGTGGTTACTGTTATTGTTTTTGTTTGTTTATTTTTGGTGGATGATGTCTTACTATGTTGTCTAAGCTAGTCTTAAACTTGTGGGATCCTACTCTCTCTCAGCCTGCCATGAAACCAGGACTACAGCACTTAACAACACTGTAAATTCTTTTCTGAAATTAAAATAAAAACTATATTTTTCAGTTTTCATTCTTTGAAAATAATATCTGCACTCTTACCATTTTTCACAGTTTGTATTTTTATGCATTTACTTTGGGTGTGTGCGTGCGTGCGTGCGTGCGTGCGTGCGTGTGTGTGTTACTTTTGCATGGTTCTTAATGCTTTCTGGTAGATGGCTGTAATGTGGTAAGATTTATTCTTCAATCAGGCAGATCTGGAGAGCACTGCTCAGGTTACTCGATAGCAATAATGTGCTCAAAGCAATAATTAAGCTCTCAGAGACTCAATGCAGTCCTGTGGAAGTTATGTGCATGTGCACACATGTCTGTGAACACGCATGGGCATGTGATGGTGTGTGAAATGCTGACAGAATGGCATGTGGCATACAGCACTCTGATACTTTGCTTTTCTACATAATACAGTCATTTCAATCAAGAAGTTTTGTGTTCTTTAGCCACTCAGTGGCGGGGAGGGGGGGGGAGGGAGGAGGATGGGAGTGGTGTCTGCTCTCCAGAAGTTGTACAGCTTTCTTAAGTTTTCATGGCTGGGTGGTAGAAGAATTGGAATTTGAACTCAGATTGGTCTTGACCTTTTTTTTTTCAGGACCACAGGGAGCCACTATTGACTCTCAACCACAGCTGGCATGTACTGTTTCGTCCTCTCACTGTCTTCCATTGTCTGTCTGGTCAGGATGGGCCTTGGGATCTGTGCTCATAACACAGAATTGGCATTTAATAGGTACTCGAAATTGCTGAAAAATACTGGAAAAACCAAGAACAGATACTGTTCATTATCAAAAGGGAACATTTCAAATGTTTGCAGATCAAAGGCTTTCACTGGTACCAGTGTACATATGTTCACAGATACTGTCAAAGTTCAAGGAAATACATAATAATCTCTAAGTTTTATATTTCTGTAGCTTAAAAGTAAAAACATAGAAAACATAATGCTTAATTTTGTAGATGCTTCTTCAAAGGTTCAAGATGATGATGCCCAGAACACACAATTTAACTCAGACCTCCCGGGCTGGAGGCTGTGGCCATGACTCAGTGGCACACTATGTGTCTAGCTTGATGGGCATGGCTCTGGGTTCTCTCCATGGCAAGGCTACTCCGTTTCAGTTGTTCCTCCTCTAAAGAGAAATGGCAGACAGAGGAGGGTTTTAGGGTTTGTCTTATCGATTGTTTGTTTGTGTTGTCTGTTTATTGTTTTGTGTGTTTTGCCCATCTAAATGACCACTCAGTTGGGCAGTGGTGGTGCATGCCTTTAATCTCTGCACTCTGGAGGCAGAGGCAGGCAGCTCTCTGAGTTCAAGGCCAGCCTGGTCTACAGAGTGGGTTCCAGGACAACCAGGAGAAACCCCGTCTTGGAAGGCTATCCCAAAATAAAAACAAGTGGCAACCTAGTGAAAACTTGTTCTAACTTTTAAATAATCTACCTTTTTCTTATTCAGACAGAATATCATGTAGCCCAGCTAGCCTCCAGCTAGGGAGCTGAGAATGACCTTGAACTCCTGACACTCCTGCCTGTACCTCTCAAGTACTGGAAAGACAGCCATGCACCACCGATTTCTGCAAACAAACAGGCAAGGACCCATTTTTACCCCTACCTTGCTCCACTACAGACAGCCCCAGGCATAAAATGAAACGTAAGCAGCTTTTAAAGGAACATATCTCACCAATAGTCAATTAAAATAACAGTTGCTTTTAATTTTTTTCTCTCAGATGCTAGCCCTACTTTCTATATTAGTTTATATCATTACAGAAAACATTTTGGCTCCAAGATATTCAAATATTCATTTTCCACAGAATATTTGAAACTTTTCTCAGTAGATCCGAGGAATTCATTTCAATGGAGTCTTTATTTGATCACTCAATAATTTAACCAGGAGTTGCCGAGAGCCAGTTATGTGCTAGACATTGGCTTGGTGCTTAGAGACACAAGACTCAAAAGACACAGTAGCTCTACTCAACAGTCTTTCGACAGACATTTCATGAAACATCTTGTACTCCTGGTGTAAGCATTTACAAATTCCTCCAGGCCTCATTAAGTAATTTCTGTGTCACATGGGTCACATGGGTCACCTGATGTAGCTCTCCCTATTTAGTGTATTAAATGGCTGCTTGACGGTTTGTTTTGTTGTTGCTGCTGCTGTTGTTCACTCTGTGGGTTTTGTTATATTCTCAGATCAAACAGGCTGTACCAACCGGCTTTGATTCTTCTTCAAAGTCTGCATTATGCAGCCAGCCACGGTGACACAGAGACATAAATAAACGACTTATGCCTTATGCCACACAGTCCTATGGCGTTCTCAGTTGAATATCTAGAGTGTAATTAAAAGATTGGAAAACCTTATCTGCCAGAGTTAAAGGCAGCTTCCTGTTCTCCAATGCCCCTCCCAAGTCTGAACACTCAAAATGAAAGACCTGGAACGTGTTCCAGATTGGGGAGAAGTATTTTTGTTCAGAATTTACTCACATGCCCGCTCCTAGCTGGCACACATTTGTAGTTTGAGCAAAGACTCACGTGCCTCTTTGTCTCTCTTGACGCATTTAATCTGCAGTGTGTGTCCCATGGTCTCCCTGAGGAGAGAAAAGGAAAGGCTGTGCATGTGTGCCTGTGTATTTGCATGTTCGTGTGTGTGCATGGTGAGCAGGGGGTACCGTACTCTCTTACTTACTTTTCTATTGCTATGAAGAAACATTGTGATCAATGAAACCTATAAAATGAAGCATTTGATTGGGGCCTTGTTTACCATTTCAGAAGTTAAGCTCATGACCATAATGGCAAGAAGCATGGTAGAGGCAAACAGGCAGGCCTGGGGCTGAAGACAAGTTGGAGGCAGAGAGAGAGAGAGAGAGAGAGAGAGAGAGAGAGAGAGAGAGAGAGAGAGAGAGAGAGAGAGAGAGAGAGAGAGAGAGAGAGGAGAGAAGAGAGAGAGAGAGAGAGAGAGAGAGAGAGAGAGAGAGAGAGAGAGAGAGAGAGAGAGACAGAGACAGAGACAGAGACAGAGAGAGAGAGACAGAGACAGAGACAGAGACAGAGACAGAGACAGAGACAGAGACAGAGACGGAGCCTGATGTCGTGTGTGTGTGTGTGTGTGTGTGTGTGTGTGTGTGTGTGTGTGTGTATGGTGTGTGTGTGGTGTGTGTACTTTTGAAACTTCAAAGCCCACCCCCAGTGATGCACCTGCTCCATCAAGGCCACACCTCCTAATCCTTCCCCCAAACAGTTCCACTGGCTAAAGACCAAGCATTCAAATGTGTTAGCTCACAGGCCACTCTCAGTCCAACCATCACAGGGTCTTAGGCAGGTATTGGAACGGGATGGGAGATAACTAGGGGCTGCATGGACATGTGTGTACATAGGTGCCCAGAACAAGAGTGTCGAGGCTTGCCTGCACATCACATATCTCCATGGGGAGGCTCTCAGTGATTCATTCTGATCATCCCAGTCTTGCCCCTTAAAGCTGGTGGTGAGGGATGACTGGCTACAAGCTTTCTGAAGATGCCTGTTACCAGCCAGATGAGGAGAAAGCTCTGTGTATCATTATAGAGCCTGCTGTCTTCAGTAACCAGGTTTTGATGAATGAATGCAGTTTCTTATTAACATTCTATGTTCTCCACATGCTGGTTATGCTACATGAGAAAACTGAGGCTTGTTTGTTTCTTTGTTTGTTTGTCTAGGATGCTTGACTGAGGTCCTACCCCTAAAATGTGGGAAAACCGCACAGAACAGTTGCCCTTTCTTCCCAGCTGTAGAGCCAACTGGGATCTACAGAAATCCTAGCAGCAGTCTGACGTATATACCATAACTAGAATGTGGATGCCATCTTTGAACTTTACCTTCAGCACCGACTGATGCGCTGGATTTCACAGAACTGTCTCAAGTCATGTGCTGTGGCTGCCTGAGATTCTAGGATGAGAAAAAGATAAGCAACATCTCTAACTGCCTCTAAGAATAAACACATATATGTAGTTTGCAGTTCAGATTAGTGTGTTGTGAACACCTATGAACATTCTGTCGGTCAAACACATTAGTGTCCCATTATAGAATAAGAGTTGGTGGCATGCCAGATGTCTTCCACTTTGACATCGAAGTAGAAATGATAGCCAACTGGTGTTCATAAAGCCTCTCATCACAATGTTAACTGATCTTATATCGATATTTTCAGTTTCCTCATTTGCTTTTCTTCCTTCCTGGGCAGCGTATTTATAGTTGTTACTTCAGATCAGTTTTTGTAATCTTGGTATTAAGCAAGACAGCTATGTAAACAAGATGTAAGGCATTATTGGTTTACCAGTAGAAGGATGGCTGGTCCATTGCCAAGATTCATTGATCTGTTTATTATGACCCTATCTAGTACAATTTTAGTGGCAATTTAAAAACTTGTCTCAGGGTTTCACTTACACAAGTCCACTGTTTGTTTATTAACCACCATCTGAGGGCTAGCTTACTGTATAATCTTACCAGCATTATTATGACAGTTGTTATAATCTAGTGCAGCCAGGGAGCCATATCCCAATTATATGTTCCATTGTTTCACATGTGATATGAGAGCGATACAAATTGTTGATGATAATTATGTTGATTTTTCAGCAGTTTACAAATTAGTAAATTAGTACATTTAGAAATATAAATATACCCGAAGGCTAATATGTGTGTTGGGACTAGTTAAAGAGTATTTATTGAGTGCCTACAGAATGTGTGGTGGACTTTAAAAGACACAGTGGTAGGGAATACCAGTGACGGCATAAAACAAACAAGGAATTTGCTCTGGCACACACTGTAGTTTGTGCTAGATAGAGATAAATGTGCCTTAGCAATCCTGTCTGATTTTTTTTTTTTTTGGCCTGAAACAATGGCACATAGAAATAATTTACACTTGCTACTGTCCTGTAGGTTGTCTGGCTATTTTCCACTGGTCATACCTGGCCTCAGTTATGCCAGATAAGCATCTGTCTAAGAAGTCATTTGGGCAGGAAGGAAAGCAAGCATCCAGGTGTGGCAGTTGGTGCTACCTGTGAGCTGGGCCCCTCTCTTCCTTTCCAGGGATCTCTCATCCTCACAGAGGCTGGAGTCACTTCCTGATGGGTCTTCTGGGTAATGTTCCAAAAGGAAGAAGAGGCTGCAAGGCTCACTGAGAGGTCTAGCCGTGCAATCTGCATCATCTCAGCTCTGTCACATTCTACTAATCAGGACTTCTCCCAAGGACAGGATAGACTCTCAAGGTTGAGAGACAGATGGCCTTTCTTATGACACAAACAGCAAGGTGGCAGGCACATGCATTTATATACATACCAAGAGGATGGTATCTTAGTGTTTCTATTATGAGGAAACTAAACACAATTTAGGGAGGAAAGGGTTTATTTTCACCTATGGCTGTAATTCATGGAAGCCAAGGTAAGAAGTCAGTGTTGGGAGCAGGCACTAGAGCAGAGGCCATGGAGGAACACTGCTTACTGGTTTGCCCCTCATGGCTTGCTCCGCCTACTTTCTTACCACCAGCCCAGGCATGACAGCAGTTGGGGTCTTCCCACATCAATCATCAATGCAGAAACTAAAATGCACCACAGGCTTGCCCCAGAGGCCAATCTAGTGGGGCATTTTCTCAATCAAGGTTCCCTTCCTGAATGGCTTGATCTTGTGTGGAGCTGACATAGAACTAGTCAGTACAGTGGAAAATGTATGTATGTATGTATGTATGTATGTATGTATGTATGTATATACACTCATGTATACATATATACACATAAATGCATATGTATACATATATACATATATGTATATACAATGTTTATAACCTATAGCATTCATATGAAAAATGAGCCTTTTTTTGTTTGTTTGTTTTTTTGAGACAGGGTTTCTCTGTGTAGCCTTGGCTGTCTTAGACTCACTTTGTAGACCAGGCTGGCCTCAAACTCACAGCAATCTGCCTGCCTCTGCCTCTGTGGGAATTAAAGGCATGCACCACCATGCTCAGCTGAAAAATGAGCCCTTTACAAGAGTTATTTTTATACTTCAAAATTCCTGTCCTCCCAAATGCAGGCTTTTTTTATACCTGAAGTTCATATAGACGCATTATCCAATATTACTTCAAGTTCTTTAAGTGTGGAAAGGCTGTGACACACAATTTTCTTGCCATTGTATTTGGTTGAGTGTTCTGGAAGCAGAGGCCTGTTGTTTGACTTAGCATTTGTTCAAACAGTGGTGGACTGCCAGGGATGGCTGTAGAGCCTTGGAAACAAAGCGACAAATTAAGTGTGTGTTCCTGGTATTAAGGTCAGTTTATCTTCAGTGGCTTTTAATTTTCTGAGCCTAGAGGCACTGTATTACTTAAACTTTTAAGAAAATCTTCCAATAAAAAATAATGGGTTCTAAAATATTGCAGCACTCTAGAAAACATGTTATTAATTGTACGGTAGTTGGATGTGTTTTATGCAGAGAATACTCTACCTTCTGTAGTTGAACACTGTTCATGCATTAAAATCCTAAGATCTCATTTAAGGGTCTTCTTGAAAGAGATCTTGGCTGAGTTTTATTGACTGTGTAATTTTTTTGGGATTTAATCCATTTTCGGAATCAGTTTTCCATTCTATTGCTTGAAAAGTCAAAAGATGCAAAAAGCTGCATCCAGTCCAAATCTCACTATCCGTCAGCTCTCCCTGCCTGACAATTGCATTTGCAATTCCCTATGTGTTCTTTTAGAGATAATTTGCCTCACAGGTTACCCATGCATGCTAATGCACAAAAGGCAGCATGCTCTACGTGGGGTTCTCCGCTCTGCTTTTTCCCTCTCTGAGAGAGAGAGAGGGAGAGAGTGGGGGACCCCAGCACTGTGCTTCCTCCAGGAAAGGCTCCATGGTCCCCACAAACTGCAGCTGGACAATACCTGACCCACTGCCCAGATAGACTGGTTTACACTTTCCATAACACCATGTGCCTGCTCTCCACACCTTTGTGCAGGGAACTGTTAAAATAGTAACTGTTGACTACAGTAACTATTATTGCTGGTTGCTTTTTTTTAATGCCTTGGGTAGAAAGCAAGCTGAGTTCAAACAACAGTGGATTATGTTTTACTATCATAATTTCCTTAGTTATGGCCTGAAAGATCACATATATTATCCATCTAAATGTCATGTAGCAAATAAATAAAGTTAGCCCTTGGTCTGGAGCTCAGGTCTCCAGCTCTGAACTAGAGCGTTTCTTAGTCGAGTAAAGGAGCTGTAACATTGGCGAGATGCTAAACTTCTTGCATCTATAATTACATGGCACCGAGGATTGGCTTCATTTTGAGAATGAGGGACAATGTTGGCTGTTCTCAAAGTCCTGGACTTAAAATGGCTCCCTGACTCAGCAGCCCCAGTAGCTGTGAATACATGGATGTGCCAACATGACTTTACATTTTAAGGCTTTTAAGCACCAGATTTCCCCTAAAGTGTAATATGGTACTTACATCTATGGGGTAACCAAAAGCTATCTACCTGGACTTAAGGTCCATTCAGTAATATGGAACTCGTGCCTGATACTATAAAGCGAACCAACTGCCCATGACTGGAGGAGTCATGGAAGCTAGATACTGTGACTACTGTCATGTTCCCAGAACAGCCTAATTTCTAACTGCATTCTAAATATTTATTCCTCTATCCACAGATCGGCCTTGGATGACACAGTGACGTACACTGGATTTGAACATGAACTCCACATCAGGTGGAGACTGTCTAGTTGTCTTCTCTCATCTTATTCTGTATGTGGCGCCCCTGTTGTGGGGTGGCCTCTGTTTCCTAGAAGCAAGGAAGAGCAAGGAACAGCACCCAGTACTCCACTGATGAAGATTCATGCTCATATGGAGACAGAAACCAACAGGAATGTCAGGGGTCACAGATGCTAACAGAAGGGAGGAAGCAGGCAGAGTAGGGAGGAGGGGCTGCTGCCCTTAACAGCCCGGTTGGCTGGCCCCCATTAGTAAGAGCCTGGTTGGCTGCCCCCCTCATTAGCAAAGCCTGGTTGGCTGCCCCCCCATTAGCAAGAGCCTGGTTGGCTGCCCCCTCCCCATTAGCAAGAGCCTGGTTTGCTGCCTCCCAATTAGCAAGAGGTTTAAACCCTTTCTATCCTTTCTTCCACACCTCAGCCTATTCCTTCCTGATGCAGACAACTTTGTTCCCTACTTTTGGAATAATTTTTTAAAGTCTTAGCATTAGTTACGATTTACTGATGTCTTAATGTGCGGGGTGGTAAGCTGTCTTCTTTGACTTACCCTCTGGCTCTCTCGAGGGCTCTATGAAGTGGCTATGGCTACTACTTTGTTTCAGATAAACTACAGCACACAGAAAGTAAATACCCATTCTATAGGAAACTTTTTCATTATACTTGCATAAGTCACCAAGTGAGGCTCGAACCCCAGGAGTCTGATTCCAAAGGATGCACTCTGAATTAGCAGGGGCAAATTTCCACATTGGTTTTTTTTTTTTTTTTTTTGCACCTGAGGGTAAAGTTTGTCCCAGTTTTTAAAATGAGATATAGTTCACATATGTAAAATTCACCCTTTCAAGTCCCTCCTGTACAATTTGGTCTCTTTTAAGATTCATTTTAGCCAGGTGTGATGGCTTAGCCAGGTGTGATATGCTTATGAAGCAGAGACAGGCAGCTCTCTCTGAGTTCCAGCTAGCCTGGTCTCCATAAGAAGTTACAGGCCAGCCAGAACTACACAGTGGACATACATAAAAAAATAAAACAAGTTGGGTGTGGTGACACACACCTTTAATCCCCTCACTCAGGAGAAGGCAGGGGCATGTGTATCTCTATGAATTTGAGGCCAGCCTAGTATACAAAGAGAGTTCTAGGACAGCTAGGGCTGTTATACAGAGAAACCCTGTCTCAAAAAAAGGAAGGAAGGAAGGAAGAAGACAGAACTCCAAATAAAAATAATTAAAATTTTAATTGTGTATGGGCGTGTGTGTGTGTCAGTGCTCGCGCGCGTGACATGCACGCACGCTTATGTGGAGGAATGTGCAAGAATGAGTGCAGGTGCTCAGGAGGCCAGAAGAGGGCATCAAATCCCCGGGAGCTGGAGTTAGTGGCCATCCTGGCCTGCCTGACAAGGATGCTGGGAACTGAACTGGTTCTCTGCAAGAGCCGGTTGTGCTCTTAACCACTGATGCACCTCCCGGCCTTCAGGGTCTCTTAGTATATTGACCCAGTTGTACAACTAACACCACGGTCTAATTCCAGAACAATTTCATCATCCAGATAAAAAACTTTATGCCCATGAGTAGTCACTGCCCTGCCTCTTCTCCTCCCAGTGCCGGGGAACTAATCTATTTTCTCTTTCTAGACTCTCTTATTTTGGGTGGTTCATAGAAATGTACTTATACTGTCTCTGGCGTCTAGTTGCTTTCAGTCAGCATCATAATAGAGATCATCCATTTAGTAGCACAGACCCACCGTTCCTTTTTATGACTGAACACTATCCCATTGTACTTGTAGGCCACTTTTTATGCACTTATTAGTTGAAGAATACTGGGGTTGTTTTGACCTTTTGAATATTATGAAAAATGTCTTACAAGTATCCCCATGTAAGATTTTGTGGACACAGGTTTTTATTTCTCCTGAGCATACCTCAAAATGGACTCTATGTCTGACTTTTTGAGGAATCGACAAGATGGCTTTCTAAAGTGGATTCCTCTCATGTAAGCAGACCATACAGTATTCATCCTCTTTTTATTGGCTTATTCATTTGGCATAGTGTCTTCAAGTCTTATATATGTTGTAATACATTCTGTGTTTTGTTTTGTTTTTTACTGATGCTTCTCTGATGGCCTATGATGTGCATATGCTCGTTGGCCATTTGTATACAGCCCACCCCTGCCCCTGCTCCCTGGAGCTCATATGTTAATATCTGCTGTGTGTGGTCACCTCCACCCCCACAATCCCAGCTAGTAAAGAGGCTGATGAGGAAGGGACCACTAGTGTCAGGGAGTTAGAGACCAGCCTAGGTAACATAACAAGAGTCAAGACTCCTTTGCAGAAACAACAAACACAGAACGTAGTGGCCAAGGGATGGTAATAAGTTGTGGGGGCCATTAAGAGCTTAGTAACTAATGAGGACAGAATCCTCATGAATAGGATCAGCACCCTGTAAGGACAATATTTCTGTTTTTTTTTTCCCCTTTGGCCTTCTGTCCCTTCTATCTTGTGGAGACTCAGCAAGAGTGTCCTTATTACATAGTTCATTTCATGGCCTTGACTTTGGACTTCTCAGCCTTGACAACTGTAAGAAATAAATATCCAGCTGAACAATGTGGTGCATGCCTGTAATTCCCTTACTTGGAGAGGCAGAGACATGCAGATCTCTGTGAATTTGAGGCCAGCCTGCTCAGCAGAGGTTAGAGAGAAACCTCACACTCCACCCCCAGCCCCCACAAAAAAAGAAAAAGATGAAAGAAAGAAAGATCTGCTCTTTATAAATTAGTTTGTGGTATTCTGTGACGGCAAGTCAGATAGACCAAGGCACTGTCCATAATATAATTATTATCCTGGGCCCAAATCTATGTTTTAGGTCATCTATAGCATATCTCAAGGTATTATCTCTTATTCTTCCTCTTCTGGTACCAGATGGAAGCAATGGCTTGTTCAACCTGCTATGTTTTCCAACATAATGAAGAAGGACATTGATTATAATTATCAATAATACAGATATTTTTGGAAATTATTATTCTAATTATTCCAATTCTTAAAAATTAGTGATGGATATAGAGTCTCTTTAACTTTGCCATCCTGCTTTTCTTTATTTAAATCCACCATATAAATTGCTGCCTACATATTTTCCAATAGTGTAAATCTGATCATGTTGCATTCTAGCTCAAAAAGCTTCCTCATCTCTCCAAATTACCACCAAAAGTAAATACCATCTTCAAGGTCCAGTGGTGGTGATGGTGGTGGTGGCAGTGGTGGCCCATGCCATAATCTCACCAATTGTGGGAGGAAGAGGCAGGCATATCTTTGTGAGTTCGAGGCCGTGGTCTACCGAATGAGTTCCAGGACAACAAGGGCTACACAGAGAAACCCTGACTCAAAAAAAAAAACAGAAAAAAAAAAAAAAAACCCAATGTATATACATGTATGTGTATATGTATATGCATATATATCATCTTCAAGTATTTTCATTATTTTTACTGAAGAAATTAGTAAGAGTTTGTGTGATAATGTGGAACATACATATATACACAAAAATTATATAGATAAAAACATATTCAACCAGAAACAGAAATAGTTTCTTTCCTCATGCATGTTATTAAATCACTTCTCTTTGCTACTTGTCTGGGTGGTTCTGGGCTGGGACCTAGGCCTTGTGCCTGCTCAGGATGTCTATATTCATGATAAGATGCACTAAACTGAATTCCAAAAACTAGCGTTCCTCTACGCTGTGTGCAAATAGGGAGAGGTAGGGTTGCTGTTGCTGCGATGAAACAACACAACGAAAGCACCTGGGAAGGAACGGCTTTGATCAGCTCACAGTTCAATCCAACAGTTTATCACCAAAAGCAGTGAGAACAGGTACTCACATAGGGCAGGAAGCAGAAGCTGACATGGAGTCCATGGAAGGGTGCTGCTTACTGGCTTCGCTCCCTACAACTTGTTCAGCTTGCTCTCTTACAGAACAAAGGTCCACTTGGTCAGCATGGCACCGCCCACAGTGGGCGGGGCCCTCTTCCACCAATCACCTTACAGCTAGCTCTCATGGTGGCATCTTCTCGTTTGAGGCTCTCTCCTTTCTGATGACTCTTGCTTGTGTCAAGTTCAAATAAATAACCATCCTGTACAGAAAGTTTCAGCAAGTCCCACAAAACTTTCTGCAGTGTATCCCAAGCATGTTTGCATAAATCATTTGCAGAACTGAAATTATTTTTAAAAGTTTAAAAGACATCAAAATCTAGATTTCTACCTTTGAAAATTCTTGTCCCTAAAATGTAGGGAAATGCCCAGCATCCTGTGTTTATATTAACTTCCCCAGGTTCGTTCTACGGCACAGGTTTAAATATAATTGTTGTTTCTGTGAACTTCCTGCCCTTCCTCCATCACAAATGTTCTCGCTTCCTGAACCTCTCCTTTTCTAAAACACCTGTTCTTCTACCTAGATTCAGCATCTCCCTTACTGGCATCTTTCTGGGTCCCTCTACTTCTTCCCCAAGCACGAGATGTCTCATTTTCCTGGATAGATCCTTGCATGGGCCTTTTGATAACACATCTCGTGCTGCCCCAAACCCTTATACATTATAAACAATCACATTATAGCACAGTAATTGACCCTTAATGGGGAGAGCGATGGTCCAATTAAAGTCAGAACTTTTGTATTTAATTCATTTGAGATAGGGTCTCACTATACAGCCCCACACTAGCCCTGACTTTGCCGTCCTCTCTCCTCCACCCTCCAGATTTGTGGGATAATCTGTATATACCACCAGGCCTAGCTCTAAACTCAGAATTCATTACAATGATGCCTTTCACTCTCGGTCTAGGTCAGTTAAGAGAGAGTTTAAGTGACAACAGATTGTTAAATTTTAACATGAGAAAATGGGGATAAATAAATGATTAATAACCTTTCATGGGTGGCATTTATGCAACCTAGCCTTCGGTTGACTTTCTCAATATTCTTTCCATCCAGTGGAGATTTTCACTTTCCATCACTCCTTTCCAAAAGCAGGCATGATGTGAGATCTAAATGCTAATATTCAAAGTAGTTTAGGACCTCAGTTTTCTTTATCCTATTTCATGTTAGGTTCCCTCTAGTCTCCGTGGCCAGAGATATCCAGGTCATATCTTTGAGTTTGGAGCAAGTCAAATATGCCAACATTCTGTTCCCATCTTATTTGGCCGCGTATGTTCAGAGAACTATTACAGTATTATGTTTTCCATTTTGCATGGGTATAAATTAAAGCACAGAGAGGATTTGATTAGCTCGGGATCCCAGAGTGGCTGGCAATGATGGGAATAAAGGCTGGCTCCCCAGACTCCTGGCCCAGCTCACTCTGTACCAAACCACAGGTATGTTGCTTTTTTTGCTGCTGAGGCCACACAGTGTTCTTCGGAAAGGATGCCCATTAGCTTGGGGAGGGTGAAGGCACATGGGGCGGCTTCAGAGGACCCAGAGGCACAGTAAAGGCCAATGACTTCCTGGAAGGCAAAGTGAATGTTCTAAATACAGCTTAGAAAACATGTGTCTAGCTAACAGTTAACTGGGTTTGAGGATATTTATTTTAAATGTTGAGCCACTTTGTGTTTATGGCAATATCTGGTTCTTCGTGTCCATTTCTTATGCTTAGTATAATCTTGAGAGGGAGGGAGACAGAGAGAGAGACAGAGACAGCGACAGAGACACAGAGAGACAGAGAGGCAGGGAGAGAGAGAGAGAGAGAGAGAGAGAGAGAGAGAGAGAGAGAGAGAGCACACCACTGAAAAGTCTTTAAAGAGACATTGAATGGTGGTGATGATTGAACCAGAATTGGAGATTTTCACTGACTGGAAATCTGGCCTTCAGGTACAGTTTAGAAGAAGGATGTACCCAAGGGTCCAGTGTAACTCTAATCTAATAGAGGTCTCTAGTTGGAGATCTGTACCTGCACATTTCTCAGAACACATCACTCATTAAACAGGTGACCAGGGTTGTGTGACACCAACATCCCTGAGGTCATCAGAGTTCACAGATTCTTTTATTTTCGTAAAATAAGTTTGTGAAATGTACCACGATCTGACCTCTTAATCCATTAACTTCTTCATTGTCTGTCTTCTCCACTGAACGGTAAGCCAGAAAAACTCAGTGCCTTCCTGAGGGGCTTCCCAGCAGCACTCAGGGCAGCATCTGGAGCCTAGCAAGTAAAAGCCGTGTGTACACCAGTGGAACAATTGGTGACATCACTGGGGGAAATCCTCTTCCACACATGCAGCGCCCTAAGAAATTGCCTAATCCTGAGCTTTGGAATGACTTCAGCATGTACATTAGATAATGCCTCTGAAGTGTCCACTGCCTTCACAGAACACATCAGCAAGGCCTGCCTCACAGTTCCTTCAGGAGGATGAACTCAGTTTGCATAACCAGTGGGGCTAGTGTCCTACCGGACAATACTGTACATAAGCATTAAAGGCGGGAGGGGGTCAGGGAGCAGCTATACCGTAGCTCTGACGCCTGCTGCCAGCAGGAGAGTGCTGATGAAAAGCAGAGGAAATTACAGTTGTAGGGCCTTGTGGTCACAAGGGCATGTGTTGCCTTTGCAAGGTCATCATGGGATAATTGAGGGTGTAGCTCTCACACATTCTGCTGCTGAAAGGGAGATTCTTTTTCCTACCACATCCGACACATGGTTTGCCAGAGGAAGGGCACGAGATCAGGAGCGCTGATGAGCTGGCGTGGTATTTTCAGGCCACATCTCTAGTAAACCAATGACTCCCTTCTGACTCCCCTGAAAGCCAACAGAATTTATTCATTACCAAGTGTGAACAGCCATCACATAAGCCTCCAGATTGCTTTTGCCTACCATGCCAGAAAGCACTTAAAAAATAAAAAGAAAAAACCAAAGCCTAAAACAAAACTGCCAAAGTTTGATAGGAGAGAAACATTTTATTCTACTTCTTAGATGCAGATAAATACAAGATTTATTTGCCTATTATAAATCTAGGAATTAAAAGCAAATAGGACACCATTATATAGAGCGACATTTAGGAAACCACACGGTGTACTTAATATGTTCAAGAGGAGATAAAGAGCCAAGCAACTGCTATTAGCTGGCTAGGGGTATATGTTCATGCCTGTAACTAAGTGATCTGAGTTTCCCCAAAGCCCTTAGTGACATGAGTCATATGGTGTGAGACCATATGTCTAACTTGTTTGTTTGCCCATGAGTAGACAAAGCATGTATATAGAAATTGGTCACTTGTGATACACTCTTAGCTTATCTGCTGTGCTCTGTGGCCTTTGGAAAGTCACGTAAGCTTTCTGAAATCTAATGTCCTCATTCACGTAGAAGTATAATTTATCTCACAGGGTTGTTGAGAATATAAAGTAAGGTCATTCGAGTGAAGTACTTTGTGGGCATTTGGTTCATATTAGCTCACCCCATGACCCAGTAGCTCAGTCTGAGTTAAATGTGATCACCCCAGGACTGTGTCATAAACCCAGTCCTTAGCGTTGTTGTACCTCAAGCCCTGGAGCATCGCGCTTTATCAATTTCAAACTTGATGATTACTTCCTGTGAGGTGAGGTTTTTGCTCCAACAAACGCAAACCCAATAAAGACGCTTGTAGTTTTAAATTTTTTAAGGATTTCAGTTTTCTGTGTCTCTGCACGTGCATGCACACGTGGGTGTAGATATACACAGAGAACAGAAGAGGGCGTCAGATCCCATCCTGAGAGCTGGAAACTGGATCCTGGGGAGAGCAGCAAGTGTTGTTCTAACTGTTGAGCCATCCTGCAATCTTTTAAACTACATAAATTGAGTTGAAGCACTATTGAAATGAATAGCAATAACCAGCAAAATAGAGAATGCCTTTGCTTCATGCAAGCAAATCATAATTGTATGTAGCATCTCAGTCATTACCTAAGCCAAAGGGTGGGGCCTCTAGAATCTAACGTATCAAGTACATTTTTAAAACTTTACTTTGAAAATGTACTTGATACGTTAGATTCTAATTTAGTAAGAGAGAGGTAACTAGGCCTGAGACAACATGGGAGAGCAAAAACAAATACTTTAGGGATCTCTGTTTGATGCAAATATATTGCAACTTGAAGAAACAAAGCTTTAGTGGTTGCCTTTTGCTTGAACACTACACATTCCGTGGCTTAAAAAGTAAGTTAATGCATCAGAACAGCAAGCTATTTAAAGTAAAAAAAAAAAAAATTGCTGGAAAAAAAAAAATCCACATGACCATATCTAATTGGAGTCAAAGTTACCATGATCACATGTACGCTCATAAGAGTCTGCAATGGGGGATTTTAATTCATGCAGACACATGTTTGTTGTGCAAAATTATTGTATGTCTAAGAACTAACTTTTGTTTTTATGAAGTATTTCACTGAGCCCCTTTTATGTTCCTGTGTCTGCTACCAGGCGTATAAAGCTTGTGGGGATTGGAAAAATATGCAACCGATGGGCTACCTGCCTTCAAAAGCTTACTTTCTCATCATTCACAAAAAAATGATGACAAATCTTTAAGCGTATGATGATTTGACAAATTATCGACTTGGGGTGTAAGTACTGAAGGGCTCAGGGGAAAGAGAAAGAGTCAAGGGGGAAAAAAGGAAGGCTCAGGAAAGACGTAGAATCTGGTGAAGTCCTTGCAAGGCAAGTGGACTCCCAGGCTGGAGGTTGAAAATGCCATCTGCTTCAACACATACATGCTAAAATCTCCTTAAAGAAAATCATCCGAATCTTAGAACCTTTCCTATGCATAAAATAAAGATAAAGATGTACAATTCTATAGTTGTTATAAAGGCTCAAGAATGAAAGAGATGACATGTAAAAATATGATGAGAATTTGCCACACACTGAGTGCGGTGGGACACACCTTTAATCCCAGCACTCGGGAGGCAGAGGCAGGTGGATCACTGTGAGTTCGAGACCAACCTGGTCTACAAAGCAAGTCTACGACACCCAAGGCTAACACAGAGAGACCCTGTCTCAAAAAACCAAAATAATAATAATAATAATAATAATAATAATAATAATAATAATTTGCCACACAATACGTACTTAGTAAATTTTACCTATAATTATAACTCAGAGTAGATATGCTTTTTTCCTTTTTCTTTCTTTCTTTCTTTCTTTTTTTTTTTTTTTTTTTTGAGTGACTTCAACTCACATTTAGAAGTAAGTTTTAGCAAGTTAATACAGACATGAAGTAACAGAGGGGGCCATGAATGGAGTTAGAGTGTCAGGGAAAACGCAGAAGTGATTATATGTTTGCAGGGAGGCCTATAGGACAGGAGCTGCAGGTGTGTGCTAGACACAGAAAAACACTATAAACAGGGTCATTCATTCTTCCAACACAAATCTGATCAACAGCTGTTAGCTAGGTAGAAGAGCAAAGAGCATTACAATCTCTCTTGATATGGTAGAAAATACAGCAATACTGACATTTAGCTACATGTTAAGTTAAGGAAGGCACATATAATAAAGATGGAACTCAAGAAGCTAAAATCTTGCAACAAATAAATTAGAATGTGTGTTAAATATTTGTGAAAGGAGTATGATAGGAACATGACCAATTAACCTGAAAGAGCGGCAGTAGTCACAGAGTGGAGCGTTAGTGGGTGGGTATGAGGGAGAAACATGATTTAATGAAATTCATTGGTGAGAAGACAGTTCACAGTTGAGCACAATGTCTGTCTTTGTGCAAACAGAAGAACACTAGAGATAGAAAAAGAGAAAGAAAAAAGACAAATGTGGAAGAATCATTGATGCGTGGAGTGTTAGGACACAATTGAGAAAAAGATGAGCTGTTTGTTGAACAGTCAACTAGCAAGATACACTTTAACAACATTAGCTAAAGAAATAGATGAGGTGGAAACAGATGGGAATTCAGGTTGTGGCTCAGCACCAAGGAAATCAAATGAAAGAGAGACAACTGAGAGACTCACCATCAGACAGCCTTCACACGTGAGTGGGGGGAAAAGGTTGTTATGAAGGAAAGGAGAGGCTAGCCTGGGAAGTGGAAAAAAACCAGCAAGTGAAAGGGCAGTATCAACTATTTCAGCACCAAAGAGAACAGGACTGCGCTAAATGCCAGTGCATTTAACTACAAGGTGATTCATAGACAACTCTAGAGCAAGGCAACTTATTCCTTTCAAACTGGAGCCTGGGAGTGCAGCTCAGGGGTAGCATGCTTGTGAGGTCGCAAGTTCCACTGCTGGCATTGAAGAAAAAGTTACACTAGGAAAATATTAAGTTGCTTTGATGTGAAAAATCACAGATCTAATCTTTTCGAAATCTGGCAGGTATTAATCTTTGGATTTCAAATGAGCAATTAAAAGTCTTGAGAATTCCCCCAAATTATAGATTATATTTTTGTGATCTAAAGGCTCAGGTCTTAGAAACAATGGGTACTTTATAAAAAAATTTTTTTTAACCTTGGCTTATCATTCTAAATGGTAGGAAGATCAAGACTATTAGAAGTATCTAGAGAGGGCCTCATTCTGTAAAATAATACAGTGAATGATAGCATGTGGAATGCAGGTGGGCATATGCAAGAGGGATGTGGTATTTGTTTGTTTGTTTGTTTTGTTTGTTTGTTTTTTCCGAGATGGGGTTTCTCTGTGTAGCCTTGGCTGTCCTTGACTAACTTTGTAGACCAGGCTGGCCTTGAACTCACAAAGATCTGCCTGCTTCTGCCTCTGGAGTGCTGGGATTAAGGCATGCACCAACCCTGCCCTGCTAAGAGGGATGTGTTTAAGAGTGAGGGATGCCCACTCCCATGGGAACTGTATTAATCCTTCATGATGGTGGAGCCCTCAACCATGTAACTGACTCTTAAAGTTGCAGCCACCTCTCAACATGGCTACCGTGAGGAAATCCGCCTCAGCATGAGTTTTGACAGGGACCAGTTATGATCACACAATGCCACGGGGCCACGTGAAAAATCTCAAGAGTTTGCTGTAAAAAATAAAATAATTACCTGGCACGGTAGCTCCAACCTGTAATTCTAACATTAAGGAGGTTGAGGCAAGAAGATCATTCTTTATTAGAGGGCAGCATTACAAAGTTAGTTTGTAGTCAGCCTGGATTATTATCCTTCTAAATGGTAAGAAAAAAAAAATCTAAGAGACGAAAGTTCCTCTTTAAAAAAAAAAAAAATACCAACTCTGTAACACTCTTCCTGGAAGAGCGTTTCTCACAACTTTAATGTGGCCTCTGCACTCTAGCGACCCATGTTCCCTCACTGAAGGAGGCCACCAGATGCCCTGTCCTCCAACTGTCAGTTTGGGGAAGTCACTCAGGATCCCAGGTGCTGTTCTTGGCACATCGCTGGGCAATCCGGTAAAGACCATCCAATGGGTTTATATTTCTTTTCTGAATTGTCCATTAAGTGCCAGTGTCTGCTGATGACCTCAACAAGGGGAATCCAAATTTCACTCAGGTGTCGCCAGTGGTGTCCATGTCCCAGCAGATGTCCCATCTGGTACATCTGGGCACCTGTTGCTGGGAAGGCAATCACTACTTCTCTTACAAAGTTTCTAGGCATTGAATCCCTAAGCAGGAATCTGCTATAAAAGAAAAAAAAAAAAAAAAAAAAAAAAAAAAAAAAAGAAGCTAATCACATTGTTACACTTTAACATGTCAAACAAAAAATTACATCAAATTAGGTAGAGAAGAGCATTTCTCTGATCCTATCCTTCAACAGGGCTCTGGGACAGGGTCCAACCAGCGGCACGATTACAATTTACAAAGCAGGACTTCCATTAACCATAATGCTGAAGAATTTTCCTCATCAGCTTTGTCTCTCAAAGTTGCCACGAGGCTGTAATCAAGAAGACTCTATGGCTGACTTCTGAACTTACACCAGCCAGTGAAAAATGTCTCCAACACTTGAGGGAAAACCATTAGGCTTCCCCATGGTGTACACTTTGTAGTGGACAGTGGTGGCAGTGAAGTCATCAGCCTTGCTAATACCCAGGACATGCCTGCCAAGGGTTCTTTGGCTTCTTTTCTTGCCCCGCCTTTAGTAAGTGCAAAACAGGCCCAGTAGGAACTACAGTATTAACAGCCTTGCTTTCTGTACATCGCAGATGCTACGTCACTCACAAAGGACGCTGCAAGGATGCATGCTGTCATCACAGGGCCGTCTTACACTCTGGGTCTTTGCCATTGGTTAAGTTTTATCACGGCCTCTTAGATGAACTCTCCTCTGAGGCAATGCGACTTCTACCTCCTTTACACCACCCTTTTGCTAGCTCAGATGCAATTAGAATGGTTTGTGTCCCCAAACCCCCGTCAGCAGTTAGGGTGACCTCTGCCAGTAGGGAATGGGTGACTAGGGATTAGACAGACTACCCAAAAGGCAGGTGTAGGGAGAGGAGGGGCCATGACTAGATAATAGAAATGCAGAATTCCAAAGATGGCTGGCTTCTTCCTTACCGTCCTGACCTACAACAAAAACCTGGCAGCTTCAGAACCTATGAGCCCATCTGACAAGCTCAAGTCCAGGTTACAATGTGCTGATCTGAAGTTATGAACCTATCAGCTCCACCTCTTGTTCAAATTGAACAACACTTTGGGGGGACACCCCTCAAAGACCCTGAAGACCCCCAGCCCTCAAGGAGAGACCTGGTTTCTGTATCCTGAGGCCCTGTTTGCAATGGGTCTTTCTCTTTATGTGCCTGGCTGTATCTCCTCACTCCTAACAACAGCTTTTCTTTCCCAGAAAATCCACAACCGCCATAACCAAAAAAAAACCAAAACAAACAAACAAACAAAAAAAAAACAACCAAAAAACTAAACCCAGAAAATCAAATATAAATGAATTAAAATTAATAAAAATTTTAAATATTTAATATCCAAGTTATAATTGTTAAAATGAAAAGTTTAAATGTAGACAATATTAATTTACCTGATACTTTTCATTTGTATTTTAGTGAAAATTTTTCATTTTCTATTGGAGTTCTATTGTTAAGAGTGACTCTAAAGCACCCTCTTGTTGGATGCTATTGTACACGATGCTGCATATAAATCTATCTTTTTTAAGGATGAAAATATTTAGTCAGCTATGAATTTGGATTTGACACTGAATTGCTTTCTCTAGATTTAAAATTTTCTCAACAACTTATCCTTGCAAAGATCTGTAGTCTCTTACGAATGCAGTGAAGGCCTACTACAGGTCCATCAGTATTGCACAAAACTCACACATTAAAATGGCCAATTTAAAGACTTTCTTTTTTCCCTAAAACATGTGACTTTTAAAATATGATTCCTAACAAATAACTTATGCAAATAACCTTCTATTCATTCACAAGGATGACTTGTTAGTATCTGCAGACGTTGCCAGGAACACAAACTTATCATTTGGTTACAAATACAGACAGAACTTATCAGACAACTGCTGTTTCTCCAAGTGTCACCTGTAGCTTTCAAGTCCCTGTGCCACAGCCCTTCTTTGGGTTCATTCTAACTATATCTTTATATTGACAGTTGTCATTATGACAGGGGAATTGTTACATTTTGTCCAGCTAACTGATTTCTCAGAATTTAGGGAAAATATCTCAATTTCATGGGAAAGGTGGGAGGGAATGCCCCTTGTAACATTAGGAAACTTTAAGCAGCAAGTAACAGGAACATGTTGGGATTAATTATATTCCTCAGCCCTCAGTGGGGAAATCTGAGCCATGGGGAGTGTGGGTGGGGCTAACCTGACTTGGAAGTCAGTGGCAGTAAGGGCTCAGGTGTAGGGCTTGGGATGGATGGACCTACGTGGTGGAGACATGAAAGCATGTATGCTACCCTGGCTCAGTCCCCAGTGCACTGACTCAGGAAAGCTGGCTCGGTGTTCTTCACCTTCCAACTCCATCATCGATGGTAGATAGGCTCCCTCCTGGTCACAAGGCAGATGTGAGTTCTTTGAGGTATATATTCTCTCATACTAATATCCAGATGGTAGAAATGACAATTTATTTCTTATCTGCCACTGTGGGTTTTAGTGAATAAAATAATCCCCACCAACATAGTCTTCACTTGATGTTTTCGGTGATTCTTCCTCATTTTCGACCTAGGTAAGATATTCAGCATGAAGGCAGTCCCAGGAGAGGCCACCATAACCAGGCTAGAAGAGCTAACTCAAACTGAAGCACTGTAAAGGGACAAGGGCAATGGTGCAGGCCGGGTGTTGCCAAGCTCTTCAGGGTTATGACTCCTAAACTGTTTTTAAGTTCTTCAATTTTTGGAAGACTGAAAGATGCTTTTAATGATGAGGCCAACAGCTATTAGTATTTATTAGAAATTTAAGCCGGGCATGGTGGTACATGTCTGCAAAGGCAGGCGGATCGCTGTGGGTTCGAGGCCAGCCTGGTCTACAAAGACAGTTCCAGTACAGCCAGGGCCACTACACAGAGACTCCTGTCTCAAAAAACCAAAACACAAAACAGAACAACAAAAAACAATTAATTCTGGCATTTAAAAAAAAGTCATCAATTTGTTTTTTAAAAAACCTAAAACCATTAATAACCCCTATTAATGGCAGACTATATCTGTAAGTTAAGGATCCTGCCATAGATAGATTATAATCATTAGGCAGCAAGCAGGATGGGAAGATGAGGTTAGTACAGTCTCAATGGGGAAAGGGGCCCGAGGCCAAGGAATGACTCCCAAAGGTGTAGAAGGAAAGAAAATAGATTATCCCAAAGGCCCCAAAGGGAACACAAATACCCTGATTTTAGCTTCAGAAATGCGTATTTCTGACATAGCTTCCATCAGACATCCAGAATTATAATAAATTTGTGGTGTAATTTGTTGATTTTTGTATTATGTTACAGCAGCAAAGGAAACAAGAAAAATGACAGTTTTTAAGAAGTCTGCTATCTAAGATAACCCAAAAATTTAGTGAGAGGAATGGCATTGATTTACACTTGGGTGGCATGTCTCTTGTAACAACTGAAGGGCAGGTGGAGTCTGCTGTCCACTTCAGCTGGATTGTTGTGATATTAAGTGTCACACCGACTTTCTGAAATGCACAGGTGAGAATAGGAAAGGTAAGCAACTTATTACTGAAATAAAAACAGTCTTGACCTCATGGCCCTTCTAGGAGGGCCTTGGGAACTGTTGGGCATCCCTACTATATTGGGGATCCCTGGTGAGGGGTGCAATAGTGTTTCCTATCCCCTGTCAAGGAATGGATTCTTTCCCCACATTCCTATAACAAACTTGCTGACACAACAGTGACAATAATTTTGGCATTCTTAGATCCATCCCTTTCCCTGAATAAGATTATACTTTGGTTGAAAAGTACTAAACATACAGGCAAAAACCCAAAACCCAACCAACCTACCAAACAAACACACAGACAAAACCCAGGGATGATTATAGGCGTACCAGGAAAACAGTGAGGGTAAAAAGAGTGACGAGTATTTTGTATAGTGGATAAAAAGCTGTTTTCTTTGAGTTCCAAGAAGCGGAACTGAAGACAAGGTGGGAGTGTTAAGAAGGGACCCTGGACAGGGTAAGTCAGAGGAACAGAGAGAACAGCATCAAGACTTGAGTAGAGTCCAACAGAAGAATGAACAGGCGCGATGAAGCGGTTGAGGCAGGAAGCTACCTGCCTCATCAGGGTACTGCAGGATCCAGAGGACCCAGGGCACTGTTTCTTATTCACACTAATACTGCAGCCCTGTAGTACAGTTCCTCTTGCTGTGGTGACTTCCAACTATAAAATTATTTTTGTTGCTACTTCACAACTGTAGTTTTGCTATGACTTGCATTCTGTGTTTTCCGATGGTCTTAGATGACCCCCAAAGAGGTCACGGGCCCTAGGTTGAGAACCACTGACTGGGATCTTGAATCAATTGCCATACAAACTCACTGGAGGAGACTCTGGCTTCTATCAATTCTGCCACTTTCTTAAAGGCTATTCTTTAGGCCAGCCCATTCTCCATCCATGTAATGACTGTCCAGAAAGGCAGGGGGACTTTGATATGTACATTTTACCCCAAGCAGAGTGACTGTATCCTAACATCAGGAACAGACAGTTCTGGAACCAATCAGTGGAATGAAAATTACAGGTTGCTTGATGTAAGGAAAAAAAAAAAAAAAAGCCTGCACATTGGCACGTGTAGCTGTGCAGCCAGAAACACACTGTGTGGATACAATTGTTTGCCAACTGCTGGACTGTCACTTGTCCAAAGCAGCAAGTGTGTGTGTGAATGGGTCTGTATGGGTAATGGCTCTAAAATGAGCTGATAAGCTTTTCCTCATCTTTTCATGATGCAGGAAAACACACCACAACTTGGCTTGTTTCTGGAAAATTCTTGTGATGCTCCTCAGTTGCTCAGAAAGAACATTTGGTCACCATTCTCCCTTGTGTTTCTTCGAACTAAAGAAAGATGTTGCAGATATGCTTAGCCAACAAGAGAATATGCTCCCCACCTCAGTCAAAGCATCTGAAGATGCGCCTCCTCTGATAACATATATTTAAGCATAGATGCCTAACCTGTAGTTCATACCACAGTGAGAATAGTAACTGTCACTCATTGGAAAATTACAGATGAATCATGTGCCAAAAATACAACAGTATTTCCAATAACAAGAGAAATATTTACCACACAAAATTGTTCTATAACAAAACGACCCATAGAATCAACAAATTCTGAAGTGATTAGAAGTCGGCTTTGCGTGGGCCTAGAAGGGGTCAGGAATTTGGGCCCAACCAGTACAAGGAACTTCTTCAGGTGCTGGTGGCCTTGCTGTTAAAGGAAGGGGGGGGGGGGGAAAGCAAGCCAGATCCACGTGAATAAGCTAACTCACATTCCCAGGCCAGCTGTTGCTACTTGGGATCTAGTCAGGCATGGATCCTGAAAAAAAAATTAAGCTTAAGTATTGTGAAAATGTACATTAAAGTCGTGACTGTACGAGGAAAGCCTTCTTAATTCCAAGGCTTCATATTTTCGAAGGAATTTAATTCTGACCTCTGAATGAAATTATGCAGTCTCTCTCCCTCTGCTTGGAGAATAAAGGAAGGAAGGAGGGAGGACTTTCTCTTTTCAGGAAGAAACAGTAATCAAACCTGTTGTTCAGCCAACCAAATCTTCGCAGGATTCTCTGATTTCTTAGAGCTCTGAGAGTTGTGCTAGAAATCTGTGCCTTCCTCCCGAGACAGATAAGCAAAAAGTTTGCTCTAGCGATGATAAATCTGCACGAGGCGGAGATGGTTTTGGCACACAGTGTAAGTTAGAAAGATGGGGATGAATAAGGCACACACACACACACACACACGCACACAATCTTGCAGCCCGACGGTGTTTTGCTTCCATTTAAGAGGTGTCCTTCAGCTGCAGGCGGGTTCGCGCCGAGCCTGCCGCCTGGGTCCGCGTCTTAAGGCTGGGCAACTTGGGTAGGCTGAGTGTCACCCACACGTGTGATTGGTGTATAGTGCGGACGCCCGCTAGGGTGGTAGTCTCCTTCTTCTCCCCCACGCCGGCTGCAGCTCCAGGCCCAGACCTAGAAAAGGGGAAGGAAGCCCTGGCCACCAGCCGACGTCTGGGCCGGCACCAACCACGCCGCTCCCAGGAACTTTTCGCCCCCAGCTGTGCGCAACTTTCCGGGTCTCCCGGCGCGTCACGGCCCCGAGCCTCGGTCCCCGGTCTTCCTTCCCTTCAACCCGGCGCTGCGCGGGGCTGAACTAAGCTGGGCCAAGCGGACCGAGAGTCCGGGGAAACCCGGAGCCGAGACGCCGCACCGCAGTCGGAATAAAGTTCGCGCCCTGAGCTGGGTCCCCCTAGTCTTCCCTCTCCCCTCCCCGCTGCTACTCGCATTTTCCCCCCTTGTTGACAGCTGGGCGCTGGCGGCCACCTCCACTTCCACGCCCGCACCCCCCGGGGGGCGCCAAAGTTGTTTTTCCATCCACGGAAGAGGGGTGTGTGTAGAACGAGGCGGGGGTGGGGGAGGAATACACATCTTCCACGAAGAAGCCCCTAGAAAGCTTGAGGACAACAACAAAACAGGCGGCAAACATCGGGAGTCTGGACAGTTGCGCGGAGAACAGAAACTTGTGCTGGCGCGGCCGCTGGTCCCCCCCGCGCCGCCGCGCGCACCCCGCCTCGCCAGCAAGCCCCCCTCCCGGACAGTCCGTTCCCTTTTTTTCTTCTCTCCTTCGGCCCGGGGAGGAGCGGGGCAACTCCGAGCGCCGGCTCGAGGGAGCGAGCGCGACCCTGGGTGCGGGTGTAAATCAGTCACCTGAGCGCCAAGGGGCCGCGGCGAGGGCGCGCGCGGGCGGGCGGGGAGTGGCGCGGGCGGCGAGCGCGGCCCGGAGCGGCCGGGCGGGGGAGGGAGCAGGCCGAGCGGCGAGCTGAGGCGGCCGAGGGGCTGGTCCAGGCGCGGCCGCTAAGAGGAGACCAAGAGGCGGGGGCTGCACTTGACAACCAGCATGCCGAGATGGTAAGAAGTTTCCACCTCCTCTCCGCTTGCGTCTGCACTTGGTAGGGACTGACCCCGGCGGGACGCCCCGGGGCCGCGGGGCCGGCCGCCTTCTCCCCTAACGCCGCGGCGTGAGGAGGCGGGCAGCCGGCGGCGCACCCGAAATCCACCCCCACCCCTCAACTTGGCCCCAAGTTAGCGAAGCGGCTGCGGGCGGGCGGGCGGGCGGGCGGGCGAGCAAAGACTCCCGCGCCTTAGGTGAGCGGCGGGCAGTCGGGGGACTCTGGGGACAGGGAGCCCTCGGATAGGGCGCGGGGCTCGGGGACCTGGGGTTCACGGAGCTCCCGGGATCCGAGGCAACTTTCCCAACTTGCTGCCGAGTGCAGAGCCCGGAGCGGCGTCTGGGTGTGGGTGCCGGGGCGCGGCCCGCGTGGGGACCGAAGCGATGCCCACACGGCTGCGGAGGACGCGGATGCGGCCAGTCAAATCCCGCTAGACAGACACGTGTGTGCTTTCCCAAAGTGCGGTTCTGAAGCAGCCGGCCCACTCTGCACTGACACAGGGACTGGACGGTGGGATTTGAGGCGTGAAGTGGGGGGTGGCGGAGGGAGGTCAGAATAAAAAAAAAATGATGGTGGTGGAGCTCAGGACAAAACTAGACGAAATCTCCCGTGGGATGAGGCGAAGATAATAATAATAATAATAAAAACTTAGTGCAAGTGGTGGAGGAAACGGGATGGCACCACACAGAGAGACGCCAGCACAGACCCTGGAAGGAGATGGCTTCTCTGCAGCGAGGAAGCAGGCAATTAGTTCACCGGGTGATGAGCGCTCTGTCCGCTTTCGGGGAAGTAATTTGTTAGAAATGGGGTTCGACCACTCTTTTTCCTTGGAGTTCCCTACCACCCAGTGTCGCTGTTGTTACCCCCACTTGGGGGCTGTAATACATAGTGGGCCCTGAGTAGTTGTATAAGAAAAGGGGTGATAGCAGGTTGACATTTTTTTTCCTCTCTTCCCTTCGCCCTGATGTGACATCTCTTGTTTCAGAGATCAAAGTCACAACTGGAATGTGGGAGATGGTACTGTCAAATGCACACACACACACAGACAAAAATTCACCCAGGACTGCGGTTACAGTAATGCTGACGGAAATTAAAGAGGTTTTGAAAGCAGCGTGCGATTTATGATGCTACCCATTTACCCTAGAGTCAAGCTGTTGTAAAACTGATGTACAAAAGACATCATAAAATAATCCTGTGTACCCAGGATTAAAGTGGCAGAAAGTGGCTTGTTTTATTATTATTTTTTTATGTACTCCACGAACAGCTGTAGTAGTTGTTGGATCCTCAGTTTAAGTGAGGCATCAAACAAAAATATGAACTATATGTGCTTAGAGCTGAGGAGTTTCTTGTAACGGCATTTTACACATTATAAAAGCCAGTTGGACATCTTTTTCTTCCTCTGGCCAGTATTACTATTTTTTCCAGAGATCTATTCCCATATCCTAAGCATTCTGAGCAATGGCTGTGAGTCCATTTGTCTTTCACGGTTTTTGTATGCTGCGCTTTCAGATGTTTTTGTGCACAGACACGCGTGCTTTAAGTGGAATTTATTTCTGGCACTAAGTGCTCCTGCTCTGAAGTTGTCCTTTAGCACCAAGCCTTGTGCAAGTTTGGTAGAACTCCCCTTTACTCTTTGGGATCATGCACAGCAGGGTCCTCGTGAACCCTTAAAGGCTCAGTGTTTTCTATCACACTTGTAGCTGGTTCATTTAAACTTGTTCATCCTAATGAACTTCTGAGTTGTAGGTACTCTCTCTGTTCCCAGAGAGCAGCCGGTTTAAAATCCACATTGCTAATCACTTTACCAAAGTGCAGGAAGCTCTTTACCTGAGGGAAGGACAAGCCACTCTGAATCTGAACTTTGTTATAGAGGACCTTTTTGGGGACAAGTCTGAGATGCCCCCTACCTGAACCCATTGAGAATATTAAGTTGGGTTGTGTTTGCATGTAAAACTTTGGGTGAAAATCAACCTCATGTGATTTTTAAAAAATAAATATTGAGCAAATGTTAATAGCAGGAGTGCATTGCTAACACCTAATTTTTTTTTCCCTTCTGCCTGAGATGTAAGTTATCTGTCAGGCAGGGATATGAGCTTACAAAAAGAAGGAGACAAAAGCAGAGCTGACTGTTGCTATATTAAAATGTAAGTGTTACAGTTTGAATTTTCAAGTGAGAGTTTTTGAGTTCAATGCTTTACATAACATTTTGTCCTAATCTTGCTTGCTGTCAGGGATGTTTCATGGTTGTGCAATTGCTGCAGTCAAGAATGCCAATTTGCATTCCAGGAGTGTCATTTGATTACTTTTATCTGCGAAGCTCCAAGACCGGCCCAGACCTCTCGTTTCATCTTGCCATGTCACGAGTCAATGCTGTGTCGTCTTTTCAAAAATCTGCCTGATTTAGACAAGAAAGAAAAGTACTTTCATGTTGCAGCCGCAGTCCCCTGCTAACTTGTCAGCAGCAGGATATGATTCACTTGGGCCCAGAAGAATGGAACAGAGAGGCGGGTTAGGCGGTTCAATAAAGCCCACGGACAGGTAGTATGTGACATCCCCAGAGAGCTGCAGTTAATGAAGAACAGGTCTGCTTAGTTCTCCACACGCTGACCTGGTGCTGTCCCCACAGTTTTCTCATTTGATCTTTCCCAGCAAATTGATCTTTTCTTATATTTTTTTCCCCCTTCCAAGTTAGTCCTTGAGGGACTGAAATTAGCAGAGCAACTTAAGTTGGATAATACAGCTGTTCAGAAAAGAAGAAATTGGACACTGGCACAAAAAAAAGGGGTGGGGGTGGGAGGGTAGAGGGAGCTATTCTATTTTTTTTTTTGTTGTTGTTGTTGTTTCTGAGAATATTTCCTATATTAAGGGAGTCCCAAGAAGGTGATGAGGACTGGCATCTAGTGGTTTCCCTTACTTTAAATTTAGAGTTAAGTTTCAGTGCTATTTTAAATATTCTGTAAATGTTTGAAAGATGGCTTTAGCAAGCACAAAGAGTTTGATTTAGCAGTGCTTATATTCATTTGTTTGGAGTGATCTGCCAGTGGAATAGTAGCTTTTATGACTATTGTAACATGAACAAAACATCAATGGCATACTTCAACTATATTATTTATGGTTTTTAAAATAAATACAGTTCCCAAGTATTCAATACTGAATTACTGAAAAGATTAAACATTAAAAAAGTCATTACCAGCATTGTATATAAATATTGTGGTCCATGAAGATTTTTTTAAATGAATTATCATCAGTATCTTTGTTTTACATAAATTCCACAGATGCATTGTTAATAAAGTGAGCGATTCTGTTCTCTAGGACTTTTTTTTTTTTTTTAAATTTAAAGGTAGGATTTTAAAATTAAGACCAGATTACAAGTAGATTTTTTTTTGAAATGGTCACATGTTGTTTTTTTGAGATTAAAATTCATTTTATACAAGGTGAGTAAATCTTAACTGAAAATGTGTGCCTAGTTGAGACAGGTTACAGTTTCACTATGGAGGTTTTGTACATAAAGCTTAGGTTGGGAGCAATTAATAGTCTTAACTTGATGAATGTATAAAGGAATTGTGCTTTCAGAATTCCTCTGCAGATGGTCTCATTTAACATCTGCATTCTGACAAGAAGCAGAGTTGAAAACAGCCGTTCTCCTGCCACATCTCTTGTTGGCCAGGCCTTACATACTGCAGTTGGTTAGTAAGCTCTCTGAAGAGCTAGAGGGAGCCTCATCATTTTATTAGATAGACTTAAGGTGTAGTCAGAGTGTTGCGCAATTACTGGCTTAGGGTTTTTGAGATATCTCACTCACACACACACACACACACACACACTGATGACAGCAACAGAATTTCCTCTGAGAACAGTTAAGGAATCAGCTAAGCTTTCTAGGACTGCCTTTTGGGTGACTTGGATTAGGTGAAATGCAACCAAACATATGTTTAAGTGTTTTGGTTTGCTTAACTACTGTTGCCTCTGTGTCAGCTGATGAAGTTACCTTCATGTTAGAAGGCCCACTTCAAATCCCTATAGAAGCAGCTTCCTACCCAGTCTCCGAGGACCACGCTACCTTCCTTTAGTCCACAAAAGACAGCTACTTCTCTCTGTAGATGAAGTTTTGAAGTAGTTCGGCATATAACTGCATGTTCTGGGGAGAAAGTTTCCTCAAAAGAAGGGCTTCACGTTGTCAACATAAACGCCAAACCATTTGTAAGTTTTGCATATTCTTAATTAGTAAATGAGCTACATTTGAGTGTCAGGAGTTGAATGCTTTCCTATTTACCACTTGGTATTTAATTTCTCCTTTGTTTATCAGTCCTACCAGGAAATTTGTGATATGCTTATATATCAAATTATCAGTAATAATGATTGCTTTTCATTATTTATATACTAGGTTTTTAGGGGCATTACTTTTACATTTATTTACCAGTTAAGTAAATCTTATATCCAAGGAGATAAACTGCCAAGATTTGTCTTCTTCCCCAGTAGCTCTTATTATGTTGCTACCCAATAAAAGTCTTTTATTTGTTGCTTATTAGAACCCTCAGTACACTCAAAAGTTCAGCTATAATTTAATTTGGCTGTTCAAAGAGCCTCCCTTGTTTTAAAACATGTTCTCAGTATTCCTTTACCATTTGTTGTGAGCCTATATTCTAGCTCATGAATATGCATAAGAGCAGTAGTACCGGCATGTCATTTAAAAAGTTCTTTGCCATAACAGAAGCATACCATTTTCCTTTAAAAACTTACACATATAGCAATGTAAATTCTGTCCCTTTCCTGCAATTTCCCCAATATTCTTGAGCATTTTTGCTTTTTTTTTTTTTCCCCTCCATAGTAATTTAAATTGTTTTGCTCTCCTAATTTTGGATTTGTTCCTCAAGGAACACACAGCCTAGGTGTGGTGAGGCAGGCAAAAGCTAAGTTTCTCAATTAAGAATTCTAGCTAAAGCCCTTTCACAGTTGTAGCCCCTTGAAATTATGAGGGGTTTGTTTTGTACTTTACAAATTGCCAGCATGATAAATTTGTCTTCTTTAGAGCAACGGCTGGGCAGTTTTACAGTCTCCAAGATACTTGTGGGTTTCAGTTGAAGTGTAACCGATGATGCAGGGTCAGGACCAGAACTCTGGTATCAGGGATCTTTCCACAGGGAAGGCAGGATGTGAACATGCTAAGTGAGTCACTGCATGTGTGTCTAACCAGTGGGAGTCACAGCAAGCGTGCCTCCTGGATACAGTATTTAAGACTTGTCAGAATGTACAGTATTGTCTTGGATCTGGGGTTCGTGAGTTCACTGTCACTGCTTCTTTTTTTTTTTTTTTTTTTTTTTTTTTTGTATTTAGTGCAAAGATGTAGCAGCCCACACAAAACATTTTTCTCTTATTATGACCTTACATTGGCCAAAGTGCCCCATACTGAAATTCCTTTTTAGTATCTTTTCCCCCTCTTCAGTCTAAAGCCAGACGTGTACCCAGACACAAAGCCTCTGTGTATAGCAAGCTGTTTTAAATATTGTGACTCGACGAAGCGCTGTCCTTTCTCTGCTTGAGCCAAGGATCTCTGCTCAGTGTCTGTGGATTCCCAACCTCCTTCTTTATTGTGTGTCTTGTCAGCTATTCCTATTCATTTAACCTTTCATTAGTGTCTGTGCAGCTTCACTGTCTGGAAAGGCAAGGAAAACCCGAAAGGCCCCACTGTCACAGTTATTAGATTTCTCCGTTACATCCCAGCAACCACAAAGAAGTAAGAGTAGAGACTATTGTCGTGCATGCTGCTGTCCTGGGGTGCAGCTCTTCTGTGCATGTCAAGGACATGTGCCACATGTCCATATGCATCCCAGGAATAAATGCGCAACATGGGGGCATAGGCTGACAGAGGCAGTAATGAGCTTTGTAGGAGTTATTTCGAAGACTCGCAGCTAGTGAAGGAATTTTGCTTAACCACCGGCCAAGGAGATAGACAAGAGTTGAGAGTTGCCAAGATCTGCCCGTGTGGAGCTTGTCAGTCACATTGTTTCATTCTAAACTTCATTTGAGGGGAAAATTGAATACCTTTGACAGGGATGAAAGTCTCATTTTCTCCTTTAATCTCGGAAGACAAAGGTGTTATTTCTGATGATAATTGTGCTGTACTGTAACTACTTTTATTTTTTATTTTTTGTGTTGGTTAAATAAGATAGGTGAATGATTGTGTCCGTTATTTTTTTATACATTGCAAAATAGTTAGATGTTTAACAGAGATGTGAATGTTTTCTAAGTCTGTAAAAAAAAAAAAAAAAAAAAAAATGTCGCCCACGAATCTTCGCATGCTTCTGCTTTGCTGTGACTCTCCGTGTCATCTTGCTCCTGTCCCCTGGATTTTATAGATGTGTTTCCACAGTTGCTGCAATGTGGGGGAGAAAAGGGCTGGGTGCGGATCAAATACTGGTTGATGGTAGAATATCAATCATAATGAAATTACTCTTGAAGAAGTCTCAAAGCAGAGGCGGGGACTTAGGGGAGTTGGTAGCAGTGCCTAGGACATGAGCATGAAGAGCTGGCCTTGCTTCCCAGCACACGCAGAAGGCCAGACATGGTGGCTTGCACCGTATTCCCCATGCTGGGGAGGCAGTGGCAGGCAGGTCCCCGAGGTTCCCACATGGGTGAGTTCCAGAGAATGAGAATGAAGGCCATTGGCTCAGGTGTCTAAGCTTTACCCGCTCAGTACCTGTGCTGTCCTGGAAAGCAGTTTTGTTTGTTTTTTTGTTTGTTTTCTTAAAGCCATGGGTTTTGTTACGGCATTTCCACACCTACACGTCTTTGTACAGGCAGTCATTTTCATTACCTGCTCATCCCTATTGGCCAGACAACCAGTTTGGTCATCTCTAAAACAATTTTTTTTTTTTTTTTTTTTTGCAATTGCTTGTTTTATATGATAGAATGATGTAAATCATAGTGGTTGATTTTAGTATTTTAACTACTTTATTGAAAAATAATTAACATACCATGTAATCACAATTTAAAATGTACATTAATAATACCCAAATTATATGGACACACTGTTTATTTTACCTTCATCAATTTATGGCTATTTGTGACTATTATGAGTAATGCTGCTGAGAGCATTTGCTGTAAAGTTTTTTTTTTTTTGGTCAGACATGTTTTTATTTCTCTTGGATTTATACCTATGAGAAGAATTGCTGGACCATGCAGCCTCCTTTGTCTGTTTTTCATTTGTGGTGAGAGTTATGACACATGCCTATGTGTGCCACGGTGCATGTTAGTTCTCTTTCCCCATGTGCGTTCTGGGGCTTGAACTTGCTCTGAAGTAAGCACCTTTCCCTGTGAGCCATTTACTGGCCCTAGGTTGCCTCTTAGCAGTTGAGGTATGAAAGCTCTTGGTACAGTCTGGTCACAATCCTTTATCTGATACAAGGTGTGCAAATCCTCTCTCCCCTTCAGTGAGCTGTATTTTTTTTTTTTTTTTTTTTTTTTTTACTTTTTTTGATGTCCCTTGAAACAAGTTTAAATTTTTTTGAATGACAAGATTTTATTGCATACTGAGTGGGGTGTAAGAGGAGAAGTTTTACATGTTGATGGAGTCCAACTTACGTAATATTTTCTCATGTTTGCGATGTTGTCAAAAATAAAACCAACCACCCATCATGAACATTTAGACCTGTGTCTCCTTGCCTTTTTCAGTTGTTCTTGGTAATGTTGCAAGATCATACCTTGTAGCAGTCTTGTCTTCCCTTGGTGAAATCGCCTTTTTGGGAGGGTAATAACTGTACCGTTTTGTGTTCTTGCCAACAGTGTCCGAGAGTTCCAGCTTCTCCATGTTGCCACCCATAAACTTATTATCTTACAACAGTGATAGAAATATGACTGTGAGGTGACATATCCCTGTGTGGCTTTGCTGTCTCTGCTTGCCTTGAAATCTAGGCATGGAGTGATTTTTTTTTTTTTTTTTTTTTTTTTAAGCCCCAACCCCACTAAGTGGGGATTAAATCTAGGGCCTCACCCATGTTAGATAAGCTGTTTCCCATTGTGCTGTGTGTCCAGCTCTTTCTGTGTATTAGTTTGAGACAGGGTCATACTAAATTCCCCAGGCTGGCCTTGAACTCATGGATTTACCACCCTTCTACCTGGTCTTTCTAGCAGCTGTTATCAGGGACTTGAGCCACCAGCCCTGGCTTCTGATTATTGTCTAGCCTCCCCTTTCCTGTGGTGGGTGAGGCGGGTACACAAATCCCATTTTGGCGTTTTGTCCACTTTAAAATTGGATTACTTGGGTTTTGCTGGTTTTGAGTTTTAGGAATTCTTTATATAATGTATTTTAGATATTATTGTCATATCAGAAATTAACTTTACAGATATTTTCCTCGCATTCTGCGGGTTAGCTTTCGTCCTGCTTAATGCCTCTTTTGCCTTGGCCGTGTAGGAGCTTCTAGAGTTTGGTGTAGCCCCATGTGTCTGCTCTTGCTTTCTTTGCCTTCAGCGGTTTACATTTCAAGCTCAGATTTATCTGATCCCTAGAAGAGTAAAGGCTATGTTAAGTAAGAAATCCTATTGTTTAGGTTTAAAAAAAAAAAAAAAAGCAGGAAAATAAAAGAAAGAAAAGAAAGAAAGGAACTCTTGGTGATACTCCAGGGGACAAGAAATGTGTCGTTTGGTAGCCAGAAGATGATAGGTGCTGGTTCTCTGCAAAACAGCCCAGGTTTACTTTGATGTCTCTTAATTATCATTGAGTTTAAAAGCATCTTAGGTGTTCTGTATGATAAGAGACACACTTCATACCCTGGAGGGTGGAATTAAGTACCTAGAAATAATTGTTTTTGGTTTTATAAATACCTCAAAAGGAAAGGAGGAAAAAACATGATTGAGAAAAATTTGTCTTTAGACATCCCACCATAGGCAAAATATCACCAATGGAGATAAAACTGAAGATTGGTTTATGATATCCAAACCGAAAATAACTTGCTCGGTTACGTTTTCAGTAAATACTGTGTTCAAATCTGGCAAGATGTGTTTGCAAACAGCTTGCTCTCCAGTCTACCTGGTGTATTTTGAAGCCTCCTGCCCCTGAGTTAGAGAAACTCGAGAGCAAGTAAAAAAGGTGACTTAATTTATGGGCAGCAACGTTGGATCATGGTTGAATTAAAAGGAATATTTAATGGAAAAGGCCTAATTTTCTTTTCATTCATGCTAATAAGACCTATATTCATTTCTACTTAAGTAATTGCTTTTTCAGTATTCTGATGGGCCATTCTTATTTAATTGCTTTGTCTGTTTTGGGCGTTATGCCAGTTATTTTAGACAAAATTTCATTATTATTTGACATCAACTATTAATTAGGTGGCCAAGTGGTCACGTTTATATTTGCAAAGAACGTAGGTTTTATTCCCCCTCACAAGTGTTTATATATGAAAACAGTAATTAGCCAATTTACAGTGGTACCTCATGACATAATTCGAGGATTAACTTTCTTCCCTGTGGATATTCTGTAGAGGATTTAAAATAATTTATAAAATTGCTATGACATAAAATTTCATATTTATCAGATACATGACTTTTTATTATATGTATATATATATATATATATGTATATATATATATATATATATATATATTTCCTTTTTCCCTTTTACTAGGGATTGGACTGAGGCCTTTCATGTGAGAGACAAGCACTCTCCTATTGACTCACATCCGATTTTTATAATTTCACACTGGACAATGTCACTTTTCTCTTCTAAGTATGCCTTGACATGTTCTTATATTTGTGTGCGTGTGTGTGTATATACATATATATATATATACATGTGTATATATATATGGATCAAGAAAGTCACATGTAATTATTAATTGATACTATATATGGTTTGGGGACATACAGAATGTTATTAACTAAAATGGAAAATTATACAAAGACAGGCCACTCGGTTCTCTGCCCCAAGGCTTCTAATCTCTTTGCACTACAGCTCTGTAATTAGCAGACTAGAGAGGCTCTCTCTATCAGCACCCACCAAGTTCGCATCCAGAAACACAGTATGATAGTTGAGAAGTTTCTCTCATTCGTGGTGATTGGAATGAAACATCACATATCTTTGGATTATTTTTTGACAGATGAAACAGTTTCACTCAAAAGCATATTAACTCTAAACAAAATTAACAGTGAAGCCTTTGTTTTTCATCTCAGAAGTTCTGCCAGGTCTCAAACCAAATTTAAATGTCTTTTCGTTTATTTACAATAGTATCTAGTGCAAGAGATACATTCTTTTTTTTTTTTTTTTTTTTTTTAAGAGAGTACATCTCTTAAACCTTCCCCATATCTTTAAGAGATGAATTGCCCCTCCTTATATCTTAGGTAGTTGATATCTTACTAAAAGAAAGGTACAGCAAATCCATATGTAGAGTACACCATCATCATAGCCAGTACCTGCCACTTGTTTTCTGGGGTCCTCCTGGTGCTTTCAATGGCCCATAGGGATAAGATAAGGACTCTCTTGACTCTTTGGCCTAGCATGGTGCTCCTGGAGGCACTGTGAGGAGAGCAGAGAGCACAGACTAAATGGCTGAGTCACGTCCCTTTTTCTTCACGGTCTTGCTAGCCGGTGTGCTAAAGCTGAAACAAGATGGGAACTACCCAGATTTTTCTTATTAAAAGTCCTTTATTTAAAAATTACCAGCTGGGTGGTGGTGGAGCACTTCTTTAATCCCAGCACTTGGGAGGCGGAGGCAGGTGGATCTCTGAGTTTGAGGCCAGCCTGATATACAGAGTGAGTTCCAGGACAGCCAGGGCTAAACAGAGAAACCACGCCTCGAGAAACCAACCAAACAAACAAAAAACCAAGAAACCCAAACAGTGATCCCATTAAAGACTTAGAGTTGTTTATTGGTCATTGCAGTGGCATTTGCAATCATAAAGAGAAGCCAGTCATCGACACAGTGACAGTTTGTATGTGTGTGTGTGTGAGTGTGTATAAATGTGTGGCAGGAGTGGAGTGGTCACGGTAATCTGGGAGATGCGGTCCGAGCTACCTGAAGATAGAGATGGGAGGATGACTTAAGTCTGGGAGTTGGATAAGAGACAGGGAGCGATTGATCGGGTAGACCAAGAGATGGATTTGGATGTATTTATGCACGATGTAGATCAATAATGAGTGGATCATCAAATGTTTTAGTGGTAGTATGAAATTTTATTTCTGAAGTACTAATATAGCAATATTGTAAAGCATTGTGGTTTTTGTTTTTATTATTTTTTATTGAATTAATTTATTCAGATTACAACTCAATTGTTATCCTATCACTTGTATCCTCCCATTCCTTCCTCTCTCCTACTTTTACCCTAGTCCTCTCCCCTAGGTCTATGACTGAGGGGGACCTCCTCCCCCACTTTATGGTCATAGGCTATCAAGTCTCATCTTGGTAGCCTGCTTATTCTTTGAGTGCCACCAGGGCTCCCCATCAAGGGGAGGTCATTAAATATGGGGCACCAGTGTTCATGTCAGAGTTAGTCCCAAAGCATTGTTTTTTTATGTATGGTATCAAACCCAGAGTGGTATGGGAGACAAGCATTCCATCACTCTCATATGTATATAGTTTAACATTATAAATCTTAAGATCCATCAGGTGGATGTCTGCTTGCTATATGTAGAATAACTTGCTGGGGGTTTTTACATGAGACCTTTTTCAACCTGAGGGTCATGACCCCTTTTCACACGGGTCACTTATCAGAAGTCCTGCATGTCAGATATGCATAGTATGATTCCTAACAGTAGCAAAATTGGAGGGAAACAGGAATCAGGTAGGGCAAGGATGGAGGGAGAGAGTGCTGGGAAAGACAGCTGGAATAGGGGGTGGGGTGGGGGAGCATTTTGGGGATGAGGTCGAAACAGTGCAGTGGAAACTCCAAGGAAACTACAGAGGTGACCTGAGCCCTGACTCCTAGGGATTCAAAGTCTGAACCAGCTGTCTTCTAGAACCAGGCAAGGCTTCATGTGCAGGGAATGGAGTATCAACCCAACCACAAAACCTCTAGGTAATGAGATTAGACTTACTGGGGTAAAGGTGGCAGTGGTGCAGGAGTTGTGGGAGTGGCCAGCCAATGACTGATCCAGCTTGAGACCCAAGCTATGAGAGGGAGCCCACTCCTGACACTTCAGGAGCGCAAGGAACCAGAGGCTGTAGCCTAGGATAGAACCAAATAGGATCACATGATGGGCACAAAAGGGAAAAAAAAAAAGTCAGTGAAATGGTTCCTAGTGATGCTCTGCTATCCTAGTAGACTAGAGCCTACTTGTCCTTCATCAGAAAGGCTACATCCATTAAGTGATGGGAGCAGGCGCAGAAACCCGCAGCCAAACATTAGTTGGGGCTGGCGGAATCCTGAGGAAGAGGGAGAAGAAGGATTGTAGGAGCCAGAGGGTTAGAAGACACCACAAGAAAGCCCACAGAATCAACTCAGCAGAGCTCAGAGGGGCTCACAGAGACTGAACCAATTATCAGGGATGCTGCCGGGGTCTGACCTGCATGGATGCTACACTTGCTTAGCTTGAGGTTGTAAAACTTCTAACAGTGGGAGCAGGGCCTGTCTCTGACTCTTTTGCCTGTTTTGGGGACTCTTTTACTCCTACTGGGTTGCCGTGTTCAGTTTTAATTTGCAGTGAAGTACCTAGTCTGTTTGCAGCCTAATATGCTGTGTTTGGTTACTGTCCCTGGGAGGCCTGTAGAGCAGGAGCGGGTCTGCAGGAGAGCGGAGCTGAGGAGAAGAACTAGGAGGCTAGGAGAGAATAGAAACTGAGGTTGGGATATTCCATATGAGAGAAATTTAAAAAGTAGCAAAATTACAGTTAGGAAATAACAACAAAAATAATCTTATATTTGGGGGTCATCCCAACAGGAGGAAGCCAACTGAGAACCACTGCCTTAGGCAGTCCTGGGCTGGTTGATTAAAATAAGAAAAGCCTTTAAACTTTGTGAATTTTTTATGTTCAAGTTCTACATCCTGTCCAGGTGTGTGAGTTCCAGTTGCTTTGTTTTGCAAAGTAGAACTTAAAATTCAGACTTTTTTTTAGTTTTGTTTAGTTTTGTTTTGAGATTGGGTCTTAGGCTGGCTACAAAGTTGCTATGTAGTCAAGGCTGGCTTGGACCCTTTTGTTTTTGCCCGATGAGTGCTGGTACTACAAGGTCTACCCCACCACTCCTGGCTACATTTCACTTATTTTAGAAAGTAAAAATTTAACAAACTTTCGAGATTTTATGACATATATGATACTTTGATGCTAAAGGTTATAATGTGTAACCTAGAAGCTATAATCTTAAAATTAAGCAGCGCAAAATACAGTAGAGGATAAATACCATAGCGTGAAATTAGCCTTTGATCGTCTATGCTACACCTAGAAACATGATTTCTTCAATGTTCTTTTCAAAGCAACCTTTCCTTTAATGGCTCATCTTTTTTTGTTTTTGTTTTTGCTTTTTGAGACAGAGTCTCTCTGTGTAGTCTTGGCTGTCCTGGACTCCCTTTGTAGACCAGGCTGGCCTCGAATTCACAGAGATTCCCTTGCCTTTGCCTCCTGAGTGCTGCGATTAAAAGGCCTGCGCCACCACACCCGGCTCATCTTTTTCCACAGACTGAGAGGTGGAAGTAATAGGCACACACATAAACATGCATGCACACCTCCCTGTGCATGTGAGGTGTGGGAGTAAGAGCCTTGCGTGCGTGCACACATACAGGCGCACGTGTACACACACACACACACACACACACACACACACACACACACACACGTGTATGTGAGGGCTGAGAATAATAGGTACACACCCAGTACTGTGTATGACTGTATATCTTATGAGGGCGCACAGCTGTGTGTTCCAGTAGGTGAAATTGGCTTGAGAAGCCTGATTTAAGGAGGTGTCACACTATCCAAATGTTGCTCACTGCTTTTTTAGTTTGGAATTTGGACAGGTGACGTTCAGTATCAGCCTGAGTGTCTCAGATAGGGAGACCTCTGATTGTGTGGATTCTAGGGCAACTCTGGCTCTTCACCTAGGCTGAGTACCTAGCTAAAGGACCGGGTCAGCCTTTACCCCTCTTGCTTGTCTTTTTTTTTTTTTTTTTTTTTTCCCATCCCCGCACTACTTAACACATCCCTCATCTTTATATACATTAATACTCTCAAGCAGGTGTTCTGGGAGCTCTGTGTTAAAGTGACTGTATCTGTTCCAGTTTTGGTGGGTTCCATGAGGATAGCAGTCCTCATCACTCATTTAAACATCTTGGGAATATTCCACACTGCTTCCTTCTGTGCAGCCTGGGTGTTAGTAGGTGGCTGTGGAGATAGGGCTTGGATCTAGTTACTACATACTGAGGAAGGCCAGTAAGCCCAGTATATCTCAGACCTGGTGTTTCCCTCTTTTGTTTCCTGCTTCTCTTTTCCCTTGAGTTTGGGTCAGTATTAGATACTAACAGTTCTTAATACTATTGCGTACTAAGGGATTTCTGGCTTCCGATGTATTGTTTGATGATTAACAAAAGGTCAAAAAGTGAAAGCAATACTCTCTCAGTTTTGATTCCAACACTAACTTATTAGTGATATGTATTTTGAACTTTTAGCCCTTTGTTCCTTGGTGACCACTTCATGGAGACAGATTTATTGTGAGAAGAGAAGAGAAGGTGAAAAATAAGACTCTGAATTTGTTCTTGATAGCAACCAGTAAGACAGAAGCTGGTGGAGCGGTCAGTTCTCACGGCTTCACTAGGTACAGGCTCACGGTTTAGAGCACTCATCGCAAAAGTGAGATATCTTTTTGTTTGTTGAAAGACTTACCCACACTTAACTTGTTATATTTGAAAATCTGCAGTATAAATAGAAGTCTAAGTGTGTGTGTGTGGGGGGGGGTTAGAGGGGAGAGTGAAGAAATCGCATAGGTAATGTGGACCACTGATGACCATGTGATTGGATTTGTTGAGGGGTTGAGATGTAGCCTGCTGGTGGAGCCCCATGCTGAGCATTCAGTAGGATCAGTCAATTATTAAAGAAATAACAAAACAAACAAGCAAACAAACAAAAACCCAGGAAATCTAAGAGCAGATGAAACAAGTGCCTTTTCACATTTTCATGATCTTTTTCTAGCCCCTTTTTCTCAGGAGCACCCCTCATCCCCAGTCTTCCTCTTCCATGTCTGATTTTTTTTGCTGGGCAAACTTCATCAGGGAGACCTGCTCTCTTGTCATCACTCATTTGCAAATTTTAGTGTCGCCATCCTGCCCTGAGTCATCCTCATCTGCAGTGTGCAGTGCTTGCTGAGTGGGATATTTAAGAATTCTACTGCAAATGTCTTCACATTCCTAGTGAGAGTTCAAACTCTGTTTAGTTAAGAGTATTCATATGGAGGACTCTTATTTTGGTGTTAATGTATGACAAGATACGTGAGATAGTTTAGTGACTGTACATGTTAGCTGGTTGGTCTGGTTTTGGATGCCCTGGGTTTTGGATTAATCTTTTAAATATTTCGCCATACTTTTGAGTAGCCTGGACCTTTTTTTTAAGACAAGGTTTCTCTGTGTAATAGCCCTGGCTGTCCTGGACTCGCTTTGTAGACCAGGCTGGCCTCGAACTCACAGTGATACACCTGCCTCTGCCTCCCAAGCACTGGCATTAAAGGTGTGTGCCACTGCGCCCAGCCTTAGCCTGAACTTTTTAAATGAAACTTAGTTGCTTTCTTTGTTTCCATGATTAAAATTTCTAGGAACAACTTTATTGAGATATAATACATGTACTGTACAGTTCAGTGCTGTGACTTTTACTACCACTTTGCAATTGCAGTTAGAATTTTTAAGGTACTTATAGAAAAATGATGATTTATGGAATATTTGGAAGGAAATGTAGTTGTACACTGAAATAAATAACCTCTTAAGTGAAATATAATTGTATTATAAATATAGGCTTGGTTAGCTCAGTGGTGGATTGCTTGCCTAACATGCACAAAGCCAGGCCTTTATCCCCACATAAACCAAGTGTGGTAGTTCAGAATTATAATTTTAGCACACAGGAGGTAGAGGAAGGAGGATCCAGAGTTCACGATCATCTGTGGCTACATTGTGAGCTCAAAGCCAATCTGTGCACATGTGATCCTGTCTCACGAAGAAAAAAAAATCTTAACAACTTTAATGAGGTGTTTCATAGGATCCATAAACCTGAATGGAGGAAAACTGAAAAACCACAAATAAGCAGGTAAATATACTATTCTTTTGTTGCTTTTGTTTTGTTTTGTTTCAAGATAGGGTTTCTTTGTGTCCTCTTGTCCTGGACTCAATTTGTAACTTTGTAGACCGGGCTGGCCTCGAACTCACAGAGATCTGCCTGCTTCTGCCTCCTGATTGTTGGCATTATAGTCAATACCCCACCATGCCTAGTTTAAATATACTGTTCTTGATAAATCAGTTATCCGGGAAGATCATAAAGTAATGGTGCCATACTATCAATGCTTGCCCTTGAATGCTAATTCTTTTAAGTGTTTAAAGGTTATCAGGATCTCTGTGACCTAAGTTTTGGATTTCTGAATCATTCAATAACAGGATGAATCTAGTTGGTGATAAAGTAATATAATTCAATTTTTGATAAGAAAAGGCAATATTAGTTTTTCAAATTCAGTTAATAGTTTGACTGTGAAGGCAGCCACAAATGGAGAATCAGCCATTTGAGCAGCAGCAATGTTGGAAGAATGGAGTGTCCTGAGATGACAGCATTGACATTAGTTCCTTTCCCCTTACAACCTTTAGAACTTTAAATCCATAAAAAAGGAAAGCCCAACTGCGTTTGAATTAATGTGACCTTTTATGCAGATAGAGATTCACATATATACATAGACATATAGACTTGTAAAACCAACTCTACGTGCCAAACAGCTGATAGTTCTACTTTAGGGTATAGTTTATGAATTCAGGGTAAAAATGCTATTCTTCTTAGCCGGTGAAAGCTTCTAAAAATAATGCAGGGAGAGAGTTACTGAGTGGTTGAGGCTTCCAGCACAGCCATTTTTCATCTTCCCAAATGTGGGAATTGTGGGCCTGTGCTACCACACCTGGCGAAAGACTGTTTTAAACAGAATGTGAGATGGCACGAGTGCCCTGTGACATTAAACAGTTTCATATGGAGCTTTTAGGTTCAAAGTCAAAGCGGATGGATAAACCCACATTGTGTGTTTTCTCTTAGTTGAGCAAATCTGTGTGTTGTGCATAAACAAATACTAGTGACATTAGAAAGGTAAAAGCTGGGGAGGCGCGCGTTTGCTCAAATATTCCTGAGGCTGACTTTTTCATACTGATACTCAACTCACGTCAGAATAAAAGGCAGTTATCGAAGAAGACAGTTTCTATTGTTTGTGCTTTGAGAGACGTGTGGAGTGTGTGTATATGTGCATGCCAGTGCATGTAGGTACCCATGCCTGTTCGTGTGCTGGTGGAGGCCAGAGGTTGGCAACTAGTTTTCCTTAGCTGCTTTTCTTTGGGAGATTAGGGTCTCTTACTGAACCCAGAACTCACCAATGGCTGCTTAGGCTAGCCAACAAACATCCAGGCTTTTTTGCTGCCACCTGTCAGCATTTGGATATGGGTGTGCATTGCCTGCCCAACATTTGACATGGTACTGAGGACCTAAACTCATGTTAAGATAACAATCACTCTTCCCAGTGAGCCAGTTCTCCAATCCCTTGATTTTTAAAGTTAATTCATCATATATATATGTATATATATATATATATTTCTTCTTTTTAGCTCCTGTAAATTGTGTTTTGAAGGAACATATACCATTTCTTTTCATGACTTCCTACGTATCAATTAAGAAAAGCATTTATTGATGGATGTGGTGGTTGGTTTTTGTAATTTGAGCATTCTGAGCCTGAGGCAGAAGGATCACCAATATTTTGAGGTCGGTCTTGACTACAGAGTTAGTTATGGGCCAGATTAGACCACTGTGAGACATTGCCTCAAAATGAAAAGCATTATTATTATTAGTTAGGGCCATTTCGGCCAAATTATGCTGTTAAACTTTCTTCTTATTCAACCTATCGCCTCTCTTAATAGTGTAAAATATTACTTTTGTGTGGAATCTTCAGATACTGGAATCATTTTATTGTTATAAAATAGAAATGCAGTGTTCAAAATCCACCTTTTTTTTTTTTTTTTGGAGTCACAACCTTCCCTGAAAATGATAGATTCTTCGGGGAGGGGCAGAATGGAAGCTGAATCACTTTTTTCTCTCCAGCTTTATCTGAAATGTTGGAAGTTTTTGATCTGTAAAACTCTTTAAGATACTCATGTTTGAAGTAAGCATTAGTGTTGTTTTTTCTTGTTACCCGCGATCTACTATGTGTTTTCTTTTAGCCAAATTGCAGTCTTTTGTGAAGCTTACATAGTAGGCTTCTTACATAGTTCTGTGATGGACAAGACGGCTCTCTCGGCAAGCCTTATTTTAAGATGGTAGGCTCTGCTGGACCAAAACCTGAGGGCATAATTAACAGTCTTTGGAGGGACCATGTGTGCTGACTTCATGGACCATTTGGCCTACAAGATGGGATTTAGTCCATAATTCATCGTCATGCGCTGTATTCCTGTGGGAGTATAAGGTCTAGCTGCTTTACACTGAGTAAGTTCCGAATGTTTTATCCTGTTCCAGCATGGGTTATTTTACTTGAGAATGCGCTTAATTACAAGCTTTATGTTTCTGACATCCATTCAGCATACCTCCTCTTCACTGCACCTGACTTCATCTATGGAATTTCACTTGTAGTTTGAGCACAGTATGGATTTGGGGAGTCTGAAACTGTCAGATTTGAAATCTGCTTTGTGGTGTGTGTGTGTGTGTGTGTGTGTGTGTGTGTGTGTGTGTGTGTGTAAAACAAACATATTTGATAATATTCTGAAGAAAGAGGCATCATTTATCAGTTGTGGCTGATCTCAGAATGTTTGATGTGCATGTCTGTGTTGTTACGTGTGGAAGCTGCAGGTCCATACTGGGGTATCTTCATCAGTCGTTGAGACAAGGTTGCTCACTGAACCTGGAGCCCATCCTTTCAGCTAGACTCCCTGGCCGGCCGCTCATGGGCTCTGCCCACTCCATGTCCTGCCTCTTGCACAGGTGCTAGGGATCCGAACTCAGCTCTTCATGCTTGTATAACTGGCACTTCATCCACTGAGATGTCTGCCCGACCGTAGTAGTCATTGACTCAAGACCCTTACAAAAGGGTTGCTTTGAACTTTCTTTTTGAAATGAGCCTGCCTATGTAGCCCAGGCTAGCCTATACTCACTATGTAGATCAGGCTACCCTTGATTTTGTGGTGGTAATGTTTCTCGCTTCATCTTGAGTATTGGGATTATATTTTGACTCAGGGACATTTTTTATCTCTTTACTTTTATGACTTTATTATTGGATAAAATCTAACTGGTTGTTGTTTACTGCTAAGTTTTTTTTTTTTGATAGATTCATGTTTTGTTTAATTTTTTTCCACAGTGCTTTTGGTTTAAGGGGTATCTTTAAATATCTCAGATAGACTTTGTTGCCTCATGTACTCTATTTTCAAGATTTTAATCTATTCATGATTGAGAAGCCTATAATTAGATTATCAAAATGTTCTAAATGCATTTGATTATTGTGCAACTTCTTTGGAAGATGGATCTTTTTATTTATTTATATTTATTGTGTGTATGTGCATGGTTGTATGGGAGCTGGTTCTTTACATCAACCATGCAGGTCTCAAGCATCAAACTCAGGCTGTCAAGCTTGGTGGCAAGCACTTCTACCTACTGAAAAATCCCACCAGTCCTGTTCTTTTCTTATCAAATGAAATTTTATTAAGTAAACTTCTTTAATTTGTAAGGCTTAGAGAAAGGAGGAAGTAGGTTTTTTTAAATTCCACCTGAGAAAGCTTTAAAGAGATGTTTATACAAATCAAATATGCTTATAACTTAAAAGAAATAATTTGGTATGGCAAGTTTTAAGTAATAATAATAATAATAAAGTATATACACACTTCATAACCTTTCTTTGAGTCTTTAGTTTAAGTCCTCTGACATGTAATACCAAAGCGTTGCTTTGAGCTGTGTGTGTTGAAACATGCATGCCTGTCCTGGTGTCGTAACTAATTATATCTCTTACATGCTTACTTCTAGTAATTGGATGTAGACCTACCACAGCATGTGTTTTAACTTTTAGGTTTTTATCTGGAGGACTTGCTGTAGAAATTAAGTTTTTACCACATGCCAATTTAACACTGTATACAGATGCTGTTTTAAAAAATACAATATACTTCATGTTTTGCAGAAATAGTGTATTTTCATGGGAAAAGTTTTTTTTCCCCTTTTACTGAAAATAGGTTCTTTTCTCACATAATATATCCTGATTAGGGTTCCCCTCCCTCTGCTTCTCTCAGTTCCTCCCCACATCCTCTTCTACTTGGATCTACTCCCTTTTAGTCTCATTAGAAAAAGGACAGGATTCTAAGGGCTATATAATATAATATAATATAATATAATATAATATAATATAATATAATATAATAAGATAAAACAAACTATCACATCGAAGTTGGATAAGACAAACCAACAGAAGGAAAATGGTCCAAGAGAAGGCACAAGAGTCAGAGACACACTTGTTCATACACCCAGGAATCCCCTAAGAAGACTAAACTAGAGTCCCTAACAGTCACAGAGGGCCTGGGATAGCCTTTGGGTCCCTGTGACTGTCCTCAGTTGATTTAGAGAGCTGTGTTTTCTTGGTGTCCTCTATCTCCTCTGGCTCTTACACTCTTTCCTTCTTCTCTTCCCCCAGGTTCCCTGAGCCCTGAGGCGGGAGGGATTTGATGGAGATGCTCCACTTAGGGTTGAGTGTTCCAAGGCCTCTCACTCTGTGTCTAATGTCTGGCTGTGAGTCTCTATTTGTTTCCATCTGCTGCAGGAGGAAGCTTCTTTGATGATGGCTGAACAAGACACTGATCCTCTGTGGTTCTACAGATTGTAACTTAGTTATTATTGACTTAACAGCTAATATCCACATATAAGTGAATACATACCATATGTCTTTCTGGGTTTTGGAAAAAAAAGTTTTAGCAGTGAAAAAATTTTAGTTGAACTGAAAAGCACATCTGCCTTTACTGATAATTACAGACTTTGCTGTTTTATCTCTGAATTGGACATTGACAGCTCAGTACGAGAGTGAGATTTTGCAGAATTTATTTTCCCTTGAAGTTTTTCAAAAGATTAACTTGTAGAAAAGACTGGATGGAGTGCTGGTCACTTAATCTTCATGGTTGACAATAATTTGATGCTTATTCTATGAAACTGCTCCAAGGAGAGTTTTCACAGACTAATTTAGAAATTCTGTTCTGGACATGATTGTGACTAGAGCAGTAGACGTTTGCTATGTGCACCAGCATGTATGAAAATATGTGGTCCTTGTCCATGCCTGCTGAACGAGAACCATACCAGTTCTTCGCCTCAGAACTGTAGTCTTGTGGAAATTAAAGTCTTAGGGCTGGGAGCAGTTAATGCTGCTGATAGTTTGTGGTGGTTAGCACTGTACTGTGCTGGTGCTGACTGTACTCTGCAGACTTAAGGGATTCCACTCAGAACCTGGGAAAGAATATGCCACAGAATGTGTGGCAATTAAATATTTTAAAGTGAAAAGATGAGATGACTATTCTTGTTAATAAATGGGCCGTTGGGGCTTTGCATAGAGAAAAAGATTCCGTGATTCTCTACTGATAATTGCTTAAAATTTAATGCTGTTTTCTCTTACGATTTTTTATTTTCTCTCATTCTTTGGCTGTAGCTAAACATAAAATATTGTGTGTGTGAGTATGTGTACATGTGCACAAATATGAATGTATACACATATGGGGAGGCCAGAAGACAACAGGTAGGCTAGGCTGGCTGGTCATTAGGGCCCAGAGATTCTCCTGTCTGTCTCCCCAGCATTGGGAATAGCAGTGTGTGTCATCCCACCTGCCACTTTTAGGTTTCCATACTTGCAAGAGAAGTGCTTTACCAGCTGAGCCATTTCCTGCAGCCCCGAAGTAAAATTCTTAAATTATTGTCTCAAACATAACTATCTTTTAAATTTCATACCATATTTAAAAATCTTGGCCTTGTTTTTGTCATGAAGTAACCAGTAACGTAGAGGCATTGGATTTGAATGCTGTGTCCTGCAGTGTGAGGTTTGTACTCCTAGGAAAATTTTTCTTTTGTTTTGAAAACTGAACTCTCAGGGATTTCCTTCTAATAATGTATAATAATCTATGCGTTGCAAAAGTTACATGGCCAAAGTAAAATAATGGAAAAGGCCTTTATACTTTTCCAATCTGTTTCTGTTAGCTTTTTTTTTTTTTTTTTTTTTTTTTTTTTTTTGAAGTGTCAATCAAATGAATGCAACTATGTTTGATTTTAAGTTAGGTGAGGAAATTAGAATTCACAGCTGGTAGACTACTTGAGAGTAAGGGTAGTTCAGATTGTGGGTGTGTCCCCCCGTCCCCCCCCCCCCCCCCCCCCCCCCCCCGCCAGCAGCGCTCTAGGAAACTGGATGCCAGCTTGGCTAAGAGGAACAGCCTTGTGGGTGGACTGAAATCCCAGGGGTGGGGCTGCTAAGGCATGCTGGATGCTGCACTGGGGATGGATGCTCCCTCCTTTCCTAGGGAGTTGGGAGTCTTAAGGGATGTTTTGCCACAGATGACTGAGTTAGGGATACCTGCTGCTGTTTAGCCTGATGACACTGACTTGTACAGAGCACAGCCACTTGTAGCACATTGATGAATTCAGTTAACTGATTAAGAAAACATAAACGTTACTGGTTAAAATAGGAGTTTCTTTCAGAATTCTACTTAACAGCATCCTTCCCTCAAAAAGAAAGGTTTCTGTTTCTTTAAGCTTCTTTACAAGTGGAACTCCGAATTCGACTTCCTAACATTCTTGAGTAAATCTGATTTGTAAGGGCATATGGATACTTTATATACTTGGCACACTAAAAAATATTTAGTCATAAGCCAACAAATCAAACCCAGATATACTGATTTATGCAAATGCCTATCATATTATGTGTCAGTGCTTGGCAAATTAGCATGTCATAAGTGCACTGAAACTCATGCCTTTAATTACAACTTTAAAATATTGTGAGAGAATGTTAGCATATAAGTGTATATATGTTTTGTAACTATTAAAATAACTTCTCAGTAAAACTGCCGCCACTTCAGCAGAACTTTCACATGTTAACTGCGGCTTTTCAGTGCCATTAGCTCCGCAGTTATGACTGGGGAGGGGAGAAGTTCATTTGTTTTTGTTGTTGTTGTGGGTTTTTGTTTTGCTTTTGCTATTTGTTTCTAAATCATTCATTTGGAGATAACGGTTACACTGTTTCGCATCTCCCCTTACACCAGTGGTTCTCAACCTTCTGAATGCTGAGGCCCTTTCATACAGTTCCTAATGTTGTGGTGACCCCCCAACCATAAATTATTTTCACTGCTGCTTTGTAACTGAAATTTTGTTACTGTTGTGAGTTCTAATGTAAATATCTGTGTTTTCTGGCGGTTTCTTGGGGGTCATGACACACAAGGTGAGAATTGTGCATTATACACACAGTTGTAGTCTTATGGAGTGAACTGAATATAGCAGAGAAATGTTTAGCAAAACCTATTTAGTTAATAGAGATTTATTTGTGAAAAGGGAACTTAAATGTGTTTATTAGTGAAGGGTTTACAATGATTTCAGATGACATCTCAGTACTGTTAGGGAACACACAGAAATTTTGCCTTTTGGTTTTACAATAAGGGAATGATATCTTCAGAACTAAGAAAGATCTGAATTAGAATGTTAATTCTACTACTGAGAAACAGAGAGTTTTGAGGACATTGCTTTATCTGTTTTGAACATGTTAAAAAATGTAACATAAAATTTAAAAGTATAAATACACTAACTTTAATGTTATTTATACATATTGTTGTGCCTTAAAAATTAATTTTGAAATAAGTTCGGGCTCATAGGAAGGGACTTAATAGATGTCCTTCACCTGGATCACATATCCAGCTAGTGTTCATCAAGACATAGTCACATGCCATAAACTGGATCATCTTAAAGGAGTGAGTCAGTAATACTTTAGTTTATTCACAAGATTATAGCATCCTTACTACAGCATCCTCAGTACAGAATCCTCACTGCAGCATCCTCATGATAGCATCATCACTATAGCATCCGCACTACAGCATCCTCATTACAGCATCCTCAGTACAGCATCCTCAGTACAGCATCCTCATTACAACATCCTCACTACACCATCCTCAGTACAGCATCCTCAGTACACATTATCACTGTCGCATCATCACTATAGCATCCTTACTACAGCATCCTCAGTACAGGATCCTCACTACAGCATCCTCATGATAGCATCATCACTATAGCATCCGCACTACAGCATCCTCATTACAGCATCATCATTACAACATCCTCACTACACCATCCTCAGTACAGCATCCTCAGTACAGCATCCTCAGTACACATTATCACTGTAGCCTCATCACTATAGCATCCGCACTACAGCATCATCATTACAGCATTCTCATTACAACATCCTCACTACACCATCCTCAGTACAGCATCCTCAGTACACATTATCACTGTCGCATCATCACTATAGCATCCGCACTACAGCATCCTCATTACAGCATCATCATTACAACATCCTCACTACACCATCCTCAGTACAGCATCCTCAGTACACATTATCACTGTAGCATCATCACCATAGTATCCGCACTACAGCATCCTCATTACAGCATTCTCATTACAACATCCTCACTACACCATCCTCAGTACAGCATCCTCAGTACAGCATCCTCAGTACACATTATCACTGTCGCATCATCACTATAGCATCCGCACTACAGCATCATCATTACTATCTCGTTCTAGTGTGTTCTCACCATTATACCCACTCCTAACTCCTGCTAACATTGGATGCCTTTTGCTTTTGGACCAGTTTTCTTCCTTCTTTAAAATAGGTATGATAGATAGCATTTATGTTTGAATATTTTGATATAATATACATGAACATGAATATTATAGCATCTATCTAATCCAAGAGATAAGGACCTATTAGTTTCTTGTCTTTATCATAGGGATAAAATGTCATACTTGGACTTTAGGAGTTATTCTGATGGATATGATACCAATTTGTTTTAGTGAGAATTCTTATATTCGTTTAGCAGACACACAAAATATGAGATTAAAAAAAAAAAACACAGTGTAAGTGAATACGTTAAAATAGTGGAAAGTGAAACAACTTTCAATTTTCCCCAAAATACGTGTATTAAGTAATGTTTTATAGAGGTAAGTGTGGGAAATATATCCCTTGCAATGAATACTTATCTTGCATGCAAGTCTAATCATTGATTTTTTTAAAATTTTGAAGTATTTTATCTTTTTGGATACATTTTCTAAATTCATTGTTTAAACATTTTAAAACTCTATCCTTTTGAAGTGCTGTTCTACACATTGTGTGGGGTGTTTGTCACAAGTGTGCCACTTTGGAAAGATACAGAAACAACAGTTATTTTTCATCATTATATTAAACAGGCTCTCCCTCCCCCTCCCCTTTCCTCTCCCCCTCTCCTCCGCCCCCTCTTTTTCAGAGAGGGTCTATCACAGGTTAGCCAAGAATTCTTGGTCCTCTTGCCTTCTGAATATAAGAAATATCTTTTTTTTTTTTTTTTTGGTCCTGTTTTTAACTTAAAATAGGAGGAGTATTACAAAAGCTTCTGAATGACAGCTCTTAGGGGGAAGTGTTAGGTTAGGCGGGCAATCGTTAGCTGCATAGACATGACGTGACAGTAAGTTCCTTCCCTTTTAATGCCAGGGGCATTGACATTCTCCAAAAGCAAAGTAATCAGGAGCGTGGCTATCTACCACAGTGGAACTGGTAAGAAGCTGAACGATGGAGACTTGGAGAGGTCAAGGCACACTGGGGTTAGGGCATTTCAGAAGCTTTCCAGCTAGACACTGTGGTAGGGACCAGAGGGCACAGGTCTGGGTTTTTTCCAACTGAGACTGTTACCAACTAGCTTTTTGATCTTTGTTAACTTCTTTGGCATGTCTTTCATGCTCTTTATCTGAGCGTATAGACTAGATTAAAGATGGAAAGCAGACTTCCAATCTTCGTCAATATTGATGGATTGGCAATGGCCGTCTGAGGCAAGTATTTGGAGACGTTTCCTACCAATCCTGGGAAGGAGGTCTGGGAACACACTAGCACTTTTTGATGCCTTTTATAAGACTGGCAGTGGGACTGAGATTGCAGACATGCATGCGTGCAGGTGTACGTGCCACACTTGTTGACTAAGCCATTTGTAAATCCTTTTCGATTCAAACTGCATGCCACAGGTGATGTTTTTCTTGGCTGTAGAGTTGGGTGGGTCTTCTAATCATCCTTTGCATATCTCACTGAGAGAAATACAAGCTAGAAGCTAAAAGACAGGCTTGTAGTGATGGATGTAAGAAGAAATGAAGTGGTTGCTGCCAGAAATAAAGGGTATATGCCTACTTAAAATAGGCTTCCATGGAATCCTTTTATAACCCACAGATAAGCATTAATAAAACCTGATCAGTCCCTTCAGAAAGGTTGTCATTTAATGAAGTACTTAGTAAAAAGATCATTGCTTAATATTTGATGGAGGGAGTGTGTTTCTAATCTAGGGTACTGTTCAAACCAAGTTGCATTTTGGGTGGTATTTTAGTATCACACAGAAATAAGGCCAGTAAGAAAGGGGGAGATAAAATGTAGCTTTTACTCTATCGATACTTAGCGTAATTCAAACATGCTATTGAAAGATGGAGAGTCAACAGCAACCAGTACCGGTTCTGATTGGTTCATCAATATTGAAAACAAATAAGCTGCCATAAGATACATATTCCATGTGTAAACTGTTGAAGAATTATTGTTTGACTTCAAGAAAAAGACACCCTAAGCTTCTGGTGTCTTTTATATAAGACCGTTCTCCATCTAGTCCACTGTGTTGGGAACTGTGTGTTTTAATGGCCTTTTCTGTATTACTGCTCTGTACAAGGGGGGCTTATGTAAGAGCTAAGTTATGCTAGCTCACCTCCACAGACTAGCAAAATGACTAGTTTTCCTTCATGTGTGTTCCATAAGAAATTCTATGTGGCAGCCACATCTGTGGTACTCCTAGGCCAGTACAATAGCCTTTTTGTATTTCTTTGTATCTGTCTCAGCCATCAAGATTGTCCCCTGGGGTACCACTCATGTTTTATTTATATTTGAATCACCAAACCTAGCGAAAACCTGGGCATAGGACAAGTATTTCATAAGTGTTTATTTAATAACCAAAATACCATTTTGCCTAAGAGCAGCATGAGCTATCTGCTAGTGAAGATAATGTCTGTGCTGAAGCATAAATTGCCGAATCTGTAAATACACTGGCCATTGCCTATAGTATGTTCTGTGGTGATTGGAATTTTTGCAAGAAATCTCTTTGCTTTTATGTTTTGGAGGCAGAGTCTTAACATGTAGCCCCAGCTGGCCTGGAACCAAGTAGGACAAACTGGCCTTGAATGTGGAGCTACCCGGCCTCTGCCTTTGAAATGTTGAGGTTGCTGGTGTGCACCGTTATGCCCTGCTGGTAAATTGCGTTACCTATTGTTTTCCTATTAAGGGATATCTAGAATAAAACAATTAGTAGAGATTTGGGCATGAAAAAAATGTCGAAGAAACAGTTAACGGCTATTTAAAAAGTGTGATAGGCTGAAACTTATGTACAATGTAATTTTTTGATCTTGTGGGTCTTATTTAAGTGCATGGACATCCTGTAGCCTGGACCATTGAGCTTGATAGCAATCGAGGACAGGGTGGAACTCCATAGGGCTTAGCATCTGCATGAGCCGATGACCTCTGCTATTGGGACTTTTAGATAAATTTTAGAATTTATCTCTGGTATTTTCTATTCTACGAATATGGATAGTGGAAAGCAAATTATGGTATGATGGTAGTATTTTGGTAGGAGCAAAGTATGCACTAAGCGTGTGTCAAGCCAGATGATGTACACCAAACAGTTGTAGTTGTTAATATATATACATATATATGTGTATATATATATATATATATATATATATATATATATATATATATATATATATATATATATATGGCTTGCTGTCACTCAAAATTCTGTGGACAGCCTAGGGGGCTTTTAGAAGAAGCAGAGAAAACGCATTTGCATATATTTCTTTGTATATTATTATTATTTCTTCTTCTTCTTCTTCTTCTTCTTCTTCTTCTTCTTCTTCTTCTTCTTCTTCTTCTTCTTCTTCTTCTTCTTCTTCTTCTTCTTCTGCCTTTGCGGTTGGCTCTTTTATTGAAAAGTGGAAAAAGAGTCAATCAGTTATACTTTATGGGACTGGCTAGTCTCAATTTTAACAGTTTTTACTTTAGCAGTTGATGAGCAAAAATCTCCATTTGTCTCTCTAACTCCACCCCCTTTCTGAGACAGTCTTACTATGTAAAGTCCAGATGGGCCTCAGCCCTGTGGCATTCCTTCTTCTGCAGCCTCCCGGTGCTGGGATTACAAGTGTGAGCCATCAGACATGGCTGTAAGTATTTCATTTTCATTCCTGATGACTTTGGTGAGAGTTCATTTAGAGCCTGGGAGAAAATGACTGAACAGAATTGAACTTCATAAGAAATGAAACATTAAATTAGATTCTCGAATTGGTTTTTCTAGATTTTTTTTTTCCTGGAAGAAGTAGCTTAGTCAAAGTTTCTGAAGAGTCAAGGTTAAATCTGAGGATATTTTACATTCGTGGCTGTATTATTGCTTGGGTCTCTCTGGAATCTGGGTGTACACCTGTATGTTACTGATGATCCACATCCTACACACATTCATCTTCAACTTTAAATATGACCTGGATTTCTTTGTTCAAATCAGAACAAATTGTTTTTGAAAGCAGGGTCATGAGGATACCTTGAGTGACCACACACTTGGCCTACAAAGGAAAAGGAATTAGGCAAAGGAGGCATCTGTGCCTTTGGTCCCCCCAAACCCTAGTCTGGGAACCATTAGCAAGGTCATCTTGCTGTGAGGTGTGTTCACAGTGTGAGAGGCAATTCCTAAAGCTGCTAAAACCAATCCCTGTAGAGTTCAGAGATTAAACTCTCCACCTTGTGTTATAACCAGATGAAAGTGATTATGTCTCACCGCCTGCTGAGCGGGGGAGATAGATTTCTAGTGCCAGGATTCTTAACTAGGTGGGGTAGGTGCCGCGTTTTTCCTGAAGACTTCCTGGGTTGAAAGCTTTATCCTATTAGAGTAAGTCACAAAACTGGGAGAGCTGAAGAGAAAAACAATGCAACTTCAGACCCGAATTCTTCTAAAAAGTCTACTAACCTGAGTCTGTGTTTCTTGGCAAGAGCTGTAGGCCTCATAGTTATAATGTGATGCCGTAGCTGTGTCTTGCATGTGCTCGTATCTGCTAAGTAGATGGGAAGAGAAACAAAAAGTGTTAGAGTTCAGCTTGTTTCTTCCTCTGTGAATTATGGGTAATAATGGCACCTGATTTGTGGGTTTATTGGTTGAGGTTAGATGATTACTACATGTAAAGCATTTTATAAACATGTTTAGAAGAAAAATCAAACTGAAGTAGAATCTGAATTAGAGTCAAGTATCAAGCAATTTTTATTAATAACAGAAGAAGCAAGCAATGTCTGCTGTTTATGATGTTGGTCTTACTGCCACTTGGCCTGTAGGAATTGTTTCTCCATTTGTGTAGAAGGACAGTGTTGATAATTGCACACGCTCAGTTCTGTCAATATCATGAAGTTTCTAATAGTCGTGGTACGAAACCAGTATAAATAAGACATACTGACTAAACTTTTTAAAAGTGCTTATGAGTCCTGTGACTGACTTGGTCTCAAAGGACATTGAGTTCCACTAAGAACAGTAAAGCAACACAATTGTCATGGCCAGAAATGTACTATGTAAATTGAAAACTTAAAAGACACGGACATGTAGAGAATCCGTTCCATGTTGAACTCTAGTCTTTTAAGAAGTGTTCATGTATGTGTGTAGTGTATGTGTCAGTACCTGTCATTGTGTAGCATATATGTGTGTCTGTGGAAGCCAAAGGTCAGTGTCTGGTGTCTTGTCTTGCTGTGTTTTTGTTAACCTTATTTTTCTGAGATAGTCTCACTGAACCCGGATCTCACTGATTGGCTAAACTGGCCAGTAAGCTCCGGGGTTTAGCCCACCTCCACCCAGCAGGGCCAGCATTACAGTTGTACACTCCATCGCACCCGACTTTTTACGTGGTGTAGGTGATCTGAAGTCCCATCTTAGGCCTGCAGAGAAGACGCCTTATAAACTGAGCCATCTCCCCCATCTTCATCTTAATTCATTTATCTTAGAAACGATGTCTTGAATGCTTGCTTTATATAGTGGATTCTGCGCTGCTACGCAGGGTTAATGAGAGGGGAAACACCCAAAGCTCCTTCATGCTGATGGACTTTACATATGGAAGCCGAGATCTGTATCATTAGGTGAGGAGACAAAAGCTGCAAAATGGCAGGTAGGGTACTTAGGAATGCACACATTGGCTTCCAGGTATATGTCTTCTGAGTGAGTAGACCTGAGAAGGTAGTGGGATTGCCTGAGGTCAGCCAGCTGGTACATTATAGAGTTTGCTGTAGTTTGCCCGGAAGACTTGCGTATTTTCCTCTTTGTTTTCTGCAGCAGCCACACATTGTAAGCCAGATTGGGGAAAGGAATAAAGAGACTCTAGTTTTCGGAAGTATTGATCCGTTTTTTTGGGGAAGGTTTGGGAGAAATGAGCACTGACGAGTGGTGTCTCCAAATTTGTAACATTTAATTCTTTATCAGTGTTGTTTAAGAGTGAAGATTAAGTGCTAGTAGTAATCAGAATTATTCTTGTTGTTGATCTGAGTTCTGCTTTAGAATTTCTCAAAACGCCCAGATTGTAAGCGGGGACCACCAAACGTAGTTTTCATGGTTGGGGAAGAAAAATTTGAAGGGCCATTTAGCCGAGGTCAGAAGGATAAAGAGAAATGAAGTCACCTCATGTGGAGAGGTGGCATGAGGCACTTGTAGTTTGGATGTAGGCTATTCCAGGTAAAGCAGAGAGCGTATAGGCAGGTATGACCACACTCAAGTGAGTAAGCTGGGGCCTGGCCCTGGATGGGGAGTGCTTGTCAGGGACCACAGGCAGGACATCATTTTAAGTTAAATGGTAGGTTTCTGGAGGTTTTAAGCAGAATTTTGACTCAGACCATTTTTTCTTCGTTTTAAAGAACATGGCCACGTGTGTCAGTCCATCTGAAGTTGTCCCCCTGGATCCAGGGACATCAGTTGTCCCATGTGCAGGAATAATGGTTCTTTATGGAAGGAGGCCAAACATCTAACAATGTCTAGGATGTCAGTGATCACTGATGGGGCCGCGGGGATAGGGACATTGAAAACCCAGAGGAGGAGAGAATGCTCCTTGTACGTGAATTAAGATTAAAGGAAAAAATAATGGAATATAGTCAACCTTTACTGCTTTGTGGCCACAGGATGCAGTGCTGTCAGTGTCTCGGTCTATCTTCCTCTTGGCACTGCAGTGCCTGTGAGCACGTGGTCAGGTGGATGGGGATAAAGAGTTTAGTTCAGACTCAAAGTAGGTAACTGGCTTGCGGTTTAATAGTCTCGGTGAAATGCTGACAGGAGCAGAAGGATCAAAGTGTCCAGAAGAAGCCGTTTGGGTCTTGTTGTTAATCTTGACAATTCACTTGTAGGCAGAGGGCATCTGAGAGAAGAATTCATCGCGTGAGAAATTGGTCCGTTGTCACGGGGAGGCAGGGAGAGAGGTTGGCAGTAGCAAAGGAAGGGTGGAGTTGTAGATGTGCCGTCTCCTTTCCAGATCCACAGTGCGGTCATGTTGGGCAGATGGGCGACTATTCCACAGGCCTCATTTCTTGTTTGTGTGGAGAAGCAATTTGGCCAGAGGTCTCAACTTTTGTTCAGCCTTTTCTTCTTATTTCTTCCATTCAAGTGTTATATGGAAAGTATTTGAAATTGAGGAATTACTGAAAATGTTTTTCTTAGAAATTAGTATTGCTATGCTTTGTCTTAAGGCTTTCAAAGATCCCTTGAGAGAGCCTTTTGTTTGGTGAAAAGTTTGGGATAGGATTCACTGACTCACTTGTTTTACAGTCAAGGCCATTAATGGGGTGGAGGGCTTCATGGCTTTCAGTGTAAACTGATGACATATTCATAGTAAACAGATCCAGTTAAAGCTATTTATTTGCTTATTATGATACTGGGAATTGAAGGGTTTGTTTATGCTAAGAAATGACATTTGTCACTACCTGAACTCTGTCCCTTCCCACCCCAAAGCTATGTTCTTGAGGAGGGATTCTTTCAGCCTTTGCAGTTAGGTGGAAGATGCTGTGTTCTCTGTGTTTGGTTTTACACATTGCTGCTTTTCTCTGGATTTCTTTACTTGTCTTCATGGTCTCTTTTCTCTTGGTAGCATGACACATGGTGGTGACCTCAAAGAACCAGGCCAGCAGGGTTTGTATAGCGAGTTACAGGCAGGACTGCACAGTAAGATCTTGGGGGAGGGGATGAGATGGGGAAGGAAAAGGGAGAGAAGAGGAGGTGAGGGAAGAGGAAGGGAAGATTAGCATGGTTTTTGGTTTTTCAAGACATGCTTTCTCTATGTACCCTTGGTTGCCCTGGACTGACTTTGTAGACCAGACTGGCCTCGAACTCACAGCGATCCGCCTGCCTCTGCCTCCCGAGTGCTGGGATTAAAGGCGTGCACCACCAAGCCCAGCTCAAAGGTTAGGTTTTTAATGTCCACATTATTCAACTTTCCTGGCCTTCTTTAACTTACTAATAGTTACATGCTGGTGTGTAATACCACAGAGAATAGGAAAGGAATTGCTGCTACACAGTCTTAATTTCTTAGATCTTTTAAAAAAGAAAGATTTATTTATTTTATTTTTAACATGTGTGTGTATGTGTGTGTGTGTGGGAGAGAGAGGGAGGGAGGAGGGAGGGAGAGAGAGACAGACAGACAGAGTGGGGAGGGCGGGAGAAAAATGGGCACATATGTCTAAGAGGGCATTGCATCTCTGCACCTTGAGCCACAGGCAGTTGTGAGCAACCTGACCTCCCCCATCCCCCACCTCCATCCCCCCACATCAGGTGGCCTGCAGCTTTATCTATAACTCCATCTCCAGGGAACCCCATACCCCTGACATCCTCCAGTACCTACATTATTACACACATACCCACCTGCAGACACACCCTTATATAGAACTGAAAGTAATAAAAGTAAAACAAAAAGATGCCTTCTTTACCGACCATCTTTGCTTGTTACTCTGTGTCTCATTTTGTGACATCAAACAGGGCGGAAGCAACAGAAAAGGGAGATTTATTTGGGCGTGTGCTTACTGCCCCATCATCACAGGGAGGGCATGGTGGTAGAAGAGCTGCACCTACCACCACAGTAGCTCATGCTGGGCCTTGGTCGCATCTTGAGAGCCCAGGCAACAGAGCATGTTGGAAACTGGTTTGTGCTCGTCTCCACGATGAGCTGCCCCTGTCCGCCTCCCTGAGTCCCACTTCCGCCTCTTAGATTCCACCTCCCTGAACAGCAGGACCAACTAGGGATCAAGTGTTAAAACACATAAGTCCGTTTCACATTCAAATCATAATACCATTCTTTTAAAAAGAAAAAGAGTTACAAGTTCAATTCAAGTAACCTGAGGAGGATAAGAAATGCTCCAAAAGTGAGTATGAACACTTTGCAGTTCTTTGGATAGACACAAGCTTATTCCTTACTGGCTAAGTACAAAGATGAAGGAAAATTAAAATGGTCATGGAAGCTCATCCATCTTTTAGACATTTGGCACTTCATTTTACAAATGTGCACATTTATAATTTTGGCTTATAAAGGCTTTTAAATATTTGGCTTTTTTATTTGAAAATCTTGACAGCCTTTTATGAAGTTTTTAAATTTGGTGTAGAGAGGTGGCTAGCTCGGACTATAATAATAATAAAGTGTGCTCTGCAAATTGCAGATATCCAGATGATTTCTGGTTCTTAGAGGTTGCCAACAAGTGTTTATGAATTGGACTTTGGTGATGATTATTTTAGGTTGTCTAACTCGTCAAAAAGTTCAGTTTCTCTTACAAGGAAATAACTGCACTCTCTTTCAGCAGAGGAAAGAAAGAGAGGAAATATGTTTCATGACCGTGAATCTCTTACTGGCTTCATTCTGCCAGCTGCCAGCTGCCAGTGCACTCTGTTTCTAGAAGGCTGAAGCAATGCCATTCATTTTTGCTGTTCTTTTACCCAGGTCTTCATGTTAAGTTTTCCTGCCTCCAAACATCCTCCGTGTCTCTTCTGCCAGGTTATGGTCACAAATTGCATAGTGAGGAGTCAGTTGGAGATTTGTCCCACTTACTGCTCTCAGATAGTAATTTCTCTTGGGTTGCCACCCCTCCCCCCTTTGGTGATGTGCTTTTGGAATCTGTATCACCAAATAGGGTCTGTCAGATGCTTTTAGATGTTTAGAAATGGAAGAGTCACCTTGAGTGAGAGGATCAGGTGAGTGTTGCCTGCCTTTGGCTGACATGGGAGAACTTACTAGCCTTAATGAATGTTCAGCTTAAGCAATTTAAAGAACTTGAAACATGAAATAAACAGTTGTATATCATAACTGTGTATCTTATAGAGATAATTATATTCCAGAGCAGTTATCTTCTTTGTCTAAACAATGTTAGAAAGCCATTATAGTTCATTTTGAAATAAAATTGTGCAGGATCTGAAAGAAAATCTTGCCTGTAGAGAGACTGAAAAGTTTTTAAAATAGAGTCTAAATTTCCAGGCAGACTCATATAGTCTTGTCACAGATGTAAGCCTTTTTGAGGAGACCAGTGGATATATATGTATTATATATTTATTTATTTTATATATTTTATATAATTAGGCACAAGTAGGTGGCTACAGTGCCACGGTGAGGCTAGGGTTGACGGTGTTTTCTTTAGTGAGGTGTTTTTTGTTCCTCTGGGGTAATGTGCTATCTATTTATTTTTCTTCAGTATTTTAAACATGGTTATTTATTTTTGAAATTATTTATTTTTTAAAAAATAAATAATTTCTGCTACTGTTTATATGTAGAACCTAAGTACTATTTTGTTGACTTTTGTACATTAAAGATTAATTTGAGTCACTGAATGTTCAGCAAGTACCTACTGTGTGCTAGATGTTTACAGAATTTCTGTTTTATTTGCAAACTTTTAACACAGGGCACAGATCTAAAGTGTTCTTTTTTGCAGTTATACCAAAGAACAGGAAATAAGATGAAAATGGGTTTTTGGCCCTAGTAGTTTTCTAGCCATTTCTATGTATTTTATTAGAAAAAAATATTTTTATAAAGTGTTTTGAATTAAGGAATCAACCGGCTTGTCCAACTTGTGAAAGTCTAGGGAACCACACACTGCCATCAAAAAAAAAAAAGAAAAGAAAAGAAAGAACATTTTGAGATCAGGAATGTGACCACTCAGTCACCTAATAAAAGGGTGCTTAGCTACACGTGCAGAGCCAAGAAACAAAGCTATTCGCTTGGTAGAGGGAGAGCGGTGGCCAGGAGACAGCTCCTTTCCCCAAGCCAGAATGCTTCAGAACCATGTTGCCATTAATATTTAAGACAGAGAGCGTTCTGAGCCGGTTCCTCTCCTCTCCTCTCCCCTGCCTCTCAGCATTCATGTTTCAGTTTGCTCCCAAATGCTCACAAGTCCAGGCCAGATGGAAATTCGCAGAGGCCACTCAGGAGGTGCTCAGAGCAGCAGTTGCACTCAGCCCTTCAGGCCTTGGTGGGTCCTAAGTTCCCTGCAGCTGGGGACTCGCTGCCTCCATGGCCTCTCCTGGAGCTGCCGCCCCTCCCCCAGCTCCCGGAGTCGCTTCGAGGCCATCTAGTCATACGCTGTCCGTCAGATGTGTTTACTTTTTCCCTGACAGCCGACACATCTGGAGCACATATTCAGGTTACTCCAGTGCCACTAGACACATTCCACAAGATCATTTCAGCGGTTGTTATGGCGATCTTCCTGCCTCCAGTGATTTTCAAGTTGCATGACAGAAATAGCTGGAGCTAAGCAAGGGGACAAAAGTCAACGGGATCAGGAAGGGCTTCTTTCACAGAATGAACTAATTAGTGACCCTGCTTTCTTCACAGGGCAATGAGCATATGGTTTAATAAAGTGAGTCTATGACACTTTTTTTTCCCCCCTCTCTCTGTAGGCAAAGCTGTCACTGACTGAAAACTGTTCTGTTTTTACTGGTGGGATGTAGTCTTCTGTCTTTCAACAGAGTTTTCTTCACAAGTAGAAAATGTTTGCTCTTGAGAGTTAAACTTCAGAACTTTTTCTTGGCTTAATACTAGCTAACTGCAGCAGGTCCTTCCACTTAAAGAGACAGTGTTCTTTTTCTGTGCATGCCACTGAGGATTTCTCTTGCTCAAGACTTAAAAGTCTTTTCAGTTAAGGTTTTCTAACCAATATGATTTGGTTCCTGGAGGTTGAGATAAATAGGATTCATTGTTTATTGTGGGTTTCCCATAAAATGTGATCAATATTTCTCACTAGATTCGCTGCAGATTTATTTGTTTTGGCGATTTTTGTTGGGTACAGTTATAGAGCATATTATTAAAAGGTTTGGTTAAGCAACTCCAATTCTGATCACATTTTAAATAACATACAGACTTCCGGTTATAATTCAATTTTTTCCCTCTGAGGCTTAACTTTTTACATTTTTTTTCTAGGTTTCTGACAACTTTATAGCATAAACACATCATTGTAGACATCGGAATTTAGACTTGAGGTCATTTGTATTATAAAGTAGAAACTACTTGTAGTTATAACAGATATATAATGCTATATATGTCTGGCATCTTTGACTGTTATATGAAGACTTTAAACACACATTAACACATATTTTTGGTTAAGCAGCTTTAGAATATGGACTCTTGGGGGCTTGGGAGATGGCTCAGGGAATGTGGCACTTGATGTACATGCGTGAAGGTCTGGGTTTGAATTCTGTAGTGGGAGGAGACAGAGAGACAAGAGATGGATCATGGGCGTTTGCTGGTCAGTGAGTGTAGTTGAAGCAGCCAGCTCCTGTTGAAGAGACATCGTTTCAAAAAGAAAAGCGAAAGGTGGCAGTGACAGAAGAAAACACGTCACGTTGACTTCTGGCCTCTACACGTGCACACACAGGCCTGCATGCAGATACCCACATAATCAGACAGGGTTCACATTGCTGTTGCTTATTAGCTTTCCTATTTATCAATCATTTTCTTCGTTTGTGCTTGTATTCCTGTACTCTTAATTGAGCCTTTGGAAATACAGCCAGTTATACATGTACTTAACTCACCACAGGGCTCTCCTCTGTTCACTAGGGCCCGCAGTTGCCTCTTGCATTCCTTGTTCGTTCATCAACATTCCTGAGTTTCTTATACACACCCCATTTTTAGTTGAGTCCCCAGGCACTGGAGTCCTGAGAGCAGCAGTACTTGCACTTTCCTTATGGTTGAAATGCTTGTATGTTGACTGAGCTGTCTGGACTCTGAAAATATGACAATAGGAAGCAAGTAAGAAAATGAGGGCTACCCTCACTCAGGCATATTGGCGGCATAATCCTCTCTAAATTCATCTCTTTTCCCTCTCCTACCCCCTGTCAAATCCTACTGCATGGGACCCGCTGAGACTGGTCACTAGGCTCTTCACGGGAAGGGTAGGAAGACGCTAAAGGTCACATAATTCTATGTGAACTTAATTCACAGAGACCTACCTGTCACTTCTTGTGTTTCTGCTGGTTACACTTTACTAACTGTGGTGCCTTTCAGGGCTTCAAGTATGTGTCCTGAGAGTGGTTGTGAAATTGTGCCAACCTCTCCAGAAGAAACTTCATAGTAATTACACCCAATGCCGTTCAAGTGTTGTAGTCTGTGTTGTGGTAGCTATTGCTAAGTCTAACTGGCAATGTTGCTAAAATCGTAGAGCTTAGTGCCAGCTATCTGGGACCTAGCACAAGCCAGAAGAACTCACGGATACTAACCCTCAGTTTCTCTGCATCACGGAGACTTCTGTATTGTATATGTCATGATGCCACATGAGATTTCACACTTCAGGTAGCACAGAGTATATGTCCAGCTATCCTTCCATCCTTCTTTACGCTGCGCTTTAAGTAGTTTCTTGTCCTGTTTTTTAAAGACTTAATTCAGTACAGAGCTCTTGTTCCTGAGGTTTACCCACAATTTCCCATGGTGTGGGATATCCACGCCTACCAAAAATGGTGCTTGTTGTTCTTATTTCGGTCACTTCTGCCAAATTTCAAAGGTGAAAGGATCCCCAAACAACCCATATATTTTATACAGATACTCAAGTTTTAAATTTTCTTTTGCATTTAGTCTCTATGGCCTAGAATATGGCAACCAGCTTAATTCAGTCAGGCAGCCAGTGTGCCAGAACAGTTTGCCTACGTGTGATAGCTAAATAAATAGTGGATTCAGTATGGCAGTGACAATCTCAGCTTACAGGATTTTCTCAGTTGTGAAATGTTTGTGTTAAGGATGACATTTTTGTTGTTTCTGTTACAGTCTGACAGCCGAAGATGCTTTTAAAGCCTTCTAGTCACTTAGAGCAGAGCTGTGCTGCACAGGCCTGGTGGGTCTAAAAGGCAGGGCCTATCCATCACAGGGGCAGTGAGTCTCTGCTATGGGGGTAGATTGAGGGGTGAGGGAGGGAGACAGAGAGAACCGCTCTGTCCAGTTTACATTTGTCACCAGTGACTAGCTTTTAAAAAATGTATTAGCTGTGTATGGTGGTAAGTAAGATCCAGCTGCAGGGGATTACTGCTTTGAGTGGGTCGGGGAGCTTGGAATGCATTCAGTTCCATCAGGGGATTTGTGTCCCTCCTCGTCTGCCTTAACATTGCTAAAGCAGTAAAGATTAAGAACAGGCCAGTGTCACCTGCCCTGAACTTTGAAAAACCCTGGAGCTATGAAATAAAGAGGGGCTGGTGGTTTAGAAAGTGTCCCTTCTCTGTGTCTCAAAGTGTTTTTTCAAACGCCATAAATGAACTAAGAGGAAGCACATATGTACGCTCAGGTGAAAGGCGGTATTGTGGTTGACTGATTTGCACAACGTGCTGAACATGTCACAGCCATGATTTACGATGAAAACACGGCTTCACACGGAACTTTCTGCTAATGAACATTTCTGTGAGATGGGTTCCAAACCCAGATGACCAGTCGGTAGTTAGGAGGGAGTGTTCCTGAGAGCTTTGCTTTCGGTGACCCTCCCCTCCCCTCCCCCCTGGAAGAAAGTTAAGAGAACGCCACAAAGGTTTGCTTTTTTCGGGGATTTTGAAATTCAGCATTCATGCCAGCAAGCAGTTTGGAGGCAGGAAGTCTTTCCTAGTAGTGCAGTCATGAACTGGTGAACTAGAAGCATCTGTAAAAATTTAGAGGGAATATCAGCTTTCTCAAAGCTCCAGCCCAGTGTAATGAGGTGCAAATGACAGCACCGCGGAACCTTCCCCACCCCAATTGTGGAATGGGACGCAGAGGACAGGGATTTCAGAGCTCCCCTTCACAGCAGCACATTTCATTTTGCAGATGAAAAGGCTTTTCAGATGACCAGGGATAACCTTGACTTTTCGGGTCGACAAGGAGTAAACAAATGATTTTCTGTGCTCAGCATCTCTAGGTGCCACTTTGGGAAAGTGGCTGTTTGAGGGTATGGGTGTGTGAAATGATACACCTACTTATCTGACTAAGTTAACAAGAGTTTTTAGTTTGAAGTAAACTTCTGCCGATTTGTATCTTTGGCAGGCATTTTTTTCTTTAAGGGGGAAAAAAGAGGCATCAGAAAAAAAATGTGATTTGTTTGAAGAAACACATCTGGGGTGTGATCTGCTATATTGTAATACCAGATGGCAAGTTTAGGCTGACAACTGAGCCTATGTTAGTGTGGCCAGACTGTATCTTAATATGTCGCAGCCCCCTTTCCCTTCCTGTCCATGCACCGGAAGTAGAGCAGTTATTAGCACCCTGGACCGGCAGTTGTCTTGCATTTTTTAGTCTGGATGTTCCTTCACTGCCTCTCTGCTGTTTATAGACAAGGCTGGCTTTCCTTGGCAACCCCTGAAACAAGTTCCCTTTGCTCATACCTTTTCAAAACTATGTTTTGTCGAGGCAAAGGTGTGGTGCCTTAAGGTGGCTGATGCTTGTCATGACAGGCATGGCATTAGCCGGGCTGAGTGGTGACTAGAAGTGACAGTGTGGGTTTGTGGTGCCTCAGGGCCTCTCAGTCAGCTCTCCTGCCTGAACACCGAGAATGTGAAAGTGTCTCAGAGCACTGCTGCTCATCTAGAGATAACAGGAAGAATGTGGCTCTGAGGGGACCGAGGACAGGCCAGTGTATTTGCACCTCTTTATTTTCTTGTAGTTGATCTGATTGGAAAGGACCATATATGTGGCATTTGGAATGGGGTAGAATGCAGGCAAAACAAGTGATGCCGGGAGCCACAGGAGAAGGGATCTTTGAAAATCATGGGTCAAGTTTTTAAGTGTTTGATTCGATACAATACTTGGTGTGTGTGTCAGACTGACAGAAAATGTTTATAAACATTTAAAAACAACCAAACAAAGCAAAACAAAAGCACGAAAAGCCTTTACTTGACATTTCAGAGGAGCAATGCCTGCCCCAGTCTCCTTCTGTCACTCGATCTATTGCTCTTTAGTAGTAGTAGTCAGAGACTGTATTGCTATTGATTGACATGGATTCTCAGTAGTTTTTTTTATTGCTCCCAACCATCAGGTTTTATTATAAGTTCCAGGAATTCTTAGGCTTTTTACTACTGATTAATGGACATACGTATAAGCTATACCAAGAGCCATAAAATACATTCATTAATCTATTCTACAAACTAAGATTAATTCGAGTCATCTGTGGGTAACTTATAAGGTCATGGTTCTAATTTAATTTGGTGGGAATTGTTAGAGATTTGAATGAGATTTTAAAATCACTTCCCAGGAGGAAGAAAACTACCTTTAGAGGAAGCCAGTGAGTGTTCTTACGGGGCAAGGCTTGACTACTTCCTGAATGCTCTCTCTCCCTTCTTGGATGAGATTTCTGCACATCAGATGTGACAGTGACTATTGAAACTAAGACAGCCAGATTTTTCCCCCCTCTGAGTCTAAGTTGTTTGCTTGCCACAAGTGAAATTTTTCATGTGTAATTTTTGTTTGCTTTTATTTATTTTTGAGTCAGGGTCTTGGCATGTTGCCCAGGCCAGTCTTGAAAGCCCAAACTCAAGAGGTTGTCTTGTTTTAGCCTCTAGTCCCTGTGCGTGGTGTAGTATGTGATCGTTACATCCACCATAGAATTGTTTTATATACAGTGTTTGACACACAAACTTCTTGATACTATAGAAAAAAAGTTTGTTAGGGAAATCACTGAGCAGAATTTAATGAGTCCTGAGAGCTTGCTTCTTTGTAAACTAGTGTGCCTTTTATAAACAAAAGAAAACACTTAGTTGATTTGAAGGAAACTTAGCTCAACTTCTCACTATGGGGAAACCCATCTGGTAACTGAGTAGAGGGCTGATACGGTTTCAGTGATTATGCTGGAGAGAGACAACAGATTGATAAAACAGTACTTTTTTAAAAAAAAAAAAATCTAAACTGTGTGACTAGTTGCAGTAATTTGAATGGACATGGCAAAAGTTTAAATTCATAATATACTTTGGAGTTCCCATAATTTTTCGTGGTTTGGGATAAATCTGTGCAGCACATGGAGTGTTTTTAGCATTTATAAGGTCCTGGCTTGGATTCCTGGCATCAGAAATAAACAGAAAAACTATGTATGTTTACGTTTTCAGAATAGTAATGATATTAGAAAGATTAATGTGTAATACTATATAGAGACATGAGCCTATCTTATTTCTAAATAATCTTAGGTAGCATGTTTCTGTTTACAAAACACCACTTAAATCCTTTCCTTTAACCTACCTGCCACCTAGTCGGTTTTTTTTTTTTTTTTTCTTTAATTTTTTTTTCGAGGCAGGGTTTCTCTGTGTAGCCTTGACTGTCCTGGACTCACTTTGTAGACCAAGCTGGCCTCGAACTCAAAGCAATCACCTACCTCTGCCTCCCGAGTACTGGGATTAAAGGCCTGCACCACCATGCCCAACTTTTCTTTAATTCATGATGGAGATACGCTTTTTCACATCTGGCATGTATGGGCAAATGGTGTTTTAAAAATGTTCCTTGATTTGAGGATCAGCCTTCATATAAGCTTCAGGCAGTTTCAAGGTTGCTGTCCTGCCTGTCCCTTTTTAAAAGGTTTTTCTTAAAGGGTCTGTAGTGGAAATCCACCTCCTTGTCTCACCACATCTGTGTTGGCCCTACTTTACATGCCATGGAGAATGTAAGAAGAATGAATTTTTGCATTTAGACTTGCTTCAGATTGAGTAACTAGCCCATGACCATGGACGAGTTCCTCAGTGCCTTCCTTTAACAGTAAATGTTAGGCTTGTTCTATGTTTTTTATGATAAAATAAGCTAATACCGAATAGAGCGCCTAATATAGCACCTGTCATAGTATTGTAGAAGGAAGTGCAATACTTGATCATTTCTATTGTTATTATTTTCTAGAAAGCTTGAAATGTAAATGTGGACTGTGAATATTGGGGAGAGGCCAATGAGTGTCCCATGATTTTCTAGAAGTTGGTATTTGGAAATTATATCCTACTTACCTCTCAAGTATAAAATTCCTGTCTTTTTTCTTTTGTTTTAGTTTCCTTAGGCTCCATGATGAGTCTGTGATTTAAGCTGAGTATAATACAGTGTTTGCAGTGCTTTTCCCTACTTCTAAGTTTCTTCTTGTAGAGGTGAACGGCATCAGCTCACTTAATTACGTCTGTGTCTCCATGTCTGTTCATGGACTTTCATGATAGAGGCTGCGTATCTCTTGCCTGCTTTTTGGAGTGAACTGTTCACAGATCACAGCTGGAGCCTATGGTTGGAGGGCTGTCTTCTAGTTACTGTGGCCAAGCAGTTGTCAATATGTAGTAATTTTGAAAACTTGCTAAACTTTTACATACATGCATGCATACACACACACACACCTACCTCTAGGTGAATTTTTAAGAGTAGAAATCATCAATCAATAAAAGAAATATATATTAAATAACTTCAAATATGAGTTTGTAAAAATCATTTTATAAACATAAAAACAGTATATAGGCCATTTCATATGTTGAGTTTTATATGTTTGCATTTAGAATGCCAAACATATTTTATGTAATGTGGTGGTAATACCTAACATTGTATCAACGCTTGTATTTTTAAATTATAACTTCAATTGTAGGTGTGGAGATGTAGGTTAGAAGACAGAATGTTTATTCCACAGCCAGTTGCAGGACTGATAATAGTGTACACACTTTTAAAAACTGGCCCATCAAGTCTGACCTATGTTGGTGCTTTAGAAAGTGGGCCCAGTGAGGGGAGCTGAGCGCATGGTGGCTGTCACTGTTTGAGAACCAGACACTCTCTTGCTGTAATTGAAGGGCCACCCAAGCTCACACAGCACTCCGACCTCTCTACCCAGGTGTCTTCTTTATACTGCCACAGGGTGTCTTCTTCTCCCCTCCTTCATGAGTTCTAACTCTTTTTCAAGAGGTGCAAATGTGCCATTCCTGCTGGTGACTGCACATTGTATTACTGTTGGGCCTTCTCCAGCCTCCTACCCAATCTTCCATTCTCTGTGACATTTATTTTAGGTTGGCATCAGACTAACAGTACAAACAGTGAATATGAATCATGCTTATATCAAAACAGGGAGGCAAGTAAACTGTCCTTGGGATCGCAAAAATGACTATGCTTTATTTTTTGAGGATATTTTGTTTTTGGTTCTTGAGTATAAAAATGAAATCTGGTTTTGTAAGGATAGAAATGGAAGACAATGTTGGCATCCAGTGGAAAGTCAGATTCCTGTTGAGTAAAGACCTTGTCCATGTAGGACCAAAAGTTATAAATCCAGGGCCTAATGCCATTCTTAGACCAATTCTTTCTGGTTTGTGTGAATCACAGTGGTCTGTTCCCAGGGAAAAGCGTGTCATGAATTTTTGTGAAACATTTAGCACGCCAGGTGTTTCTGTCAACATGACTCAGTTTATCTCTACATCAGCTCTTTGAGCCTGTTTTACTCTTCTGAGCTTTTGGGTAAAAAAAAAAAAAAAAATGAGAATTCTGAGTTTAAATAGGCTGTGCTAGGTATTTGAATTTGAAAGCATTCTCATTCCAGCACCCGTGTTTTCCAGATATTTTTAACACTCCAAGAAATAATTTGTGACATTACTGAGGTGGGTTTTTTTCCCTGCCATATTTACAATTGTTATCATTATTATCCAGATTGACTTTAGATCATTGGTTCTCAACCCATAGGTGGAGACCCCTTTGTGGTTGACCGACTGTTTCACAGATTCCTAACAGTAACAGAACTACAGTCATGAAGTAGCAACAAAAATAATTTTATGGTTGGGGGGGGGGCATCACCACAACATGAACTGTGCTAAAGTGTTGAAGTACTATGGAGGTTGAGAACCACAGCTGTCGATTTTGGGAAGTTCAACTCATGTGGCAGCCAGTTGGCCTTGAGCAATGGCTGGACACTGTTTTTGTGTGAAGGGGAAAGCATGAACGCCCCAGGTAGTGGAGTCCTTGTGTTTTCAGTCCTTGCAGAAGCAATACTCACCAGTTTTACTAAGTGTTTACACAAAAGGCCACCTAAGTAGGTGGCAGAGCTCATACTTTTTGAGTTGGGATCAGAGTGTTCTGCCTATGTGCATTTTGTGTCTAAGGTGAAACACTGACCTAGAATGCAGTAAAATTTCTCTAAAGGGGAAGGTACCTCCCTACCCTCTCATTTCCTTGTTAGTGGCAAATGACACAAGAATGCTTCCAAACTTTGGGGAGTCCTGGATGGTTAGCTGATGAGATCATTTCCAGTGAAACTTACCAGCTGCCCCGAATTCGCTCTTCAGAGCACTATGCTTTTATTACGAGATTTAATTATAGGATAAGGAAAGTGCTGTGAGCATCTTTAGACCACACATGTGAAGCTACATACTTGAATCTAGGAGTTTAGAATTGAGCCTCTTAAGGAAAAAGAGTCTGCACACTCATGGTACCTGTGGCTGAATCTTGTGTAGCCTGTTCTCTATTTGGCCTTGAGATTCTTTTTTTTTTTTTTTAATGTTTTATGTTCTATTAATTTGATATTTTTAAATTTTATTCTTATAGTCACTTAATAGTTGTATTTGGCTGTAATTTTGCGTGTTTGCTTTCCCTTGACTTTCTTTATGCTCACTGTAGCTGTACAGTTTCCATATGGAAAACACCAGAAAGACATGAAAGTTTCTTTAGAACAGATGATTAAAAGGAAGGCTGTTCAAGTCACCACTTGTGTACAGGGAGAGCACTGGGAGACTGGACACCTGAATTCCCTACACTCGAGTCCCTGTCCTTAATTTCACAGTGGTAATATGGCAAGCACTCGGCTTTCCGACATGGATCAGGACTGGGGTGTTAATCAGAATCAGTACTGGGTACCAGGAGGTCTTCCTGGAAGTGTCTGAGTGCTGTTCAAACACAGGGTATTACTGCTCTGCTTTACTCGGCCGGAACATTGTCTCCAGCTAGTGATGAGGCTCCGCTCCAGCTTTAACCCTGGGCAGAATTTACGCAGCTGTACTACCATTAAGGTAATTAAAGGAGGGGAAAGGGAACATAGTTGCTTAAAGTTGAAGTGTATTTTAATTAATCATGAAAAATAACAAAGCTAAGACGTAAGGAGACAATAAGGATTTTTTTTTTTTACCTTTTTCTTTAATACATTTTAGATATACCCATTGTATTAGAAATAAGAACCCAAGATTCTGTGTCTGTCTTTGGACTGATACGTGGGACACAGCAAAACTCTGTCTTACTTCAAAGATAATGTCCCCCTATCATTCTCTGGGAACCAATAACTAGTAGGTTGATAGAAAGGCATCTTTGAAGGTAAGAGCCATATACAAAGCTGATAGTACAAATCTTGATGTTGGACGCACAGAGATAGGGGGAAGTTCAAGTTAAAAAAGAGGGTTAAAAAGCCCCATCAACTCATTATGCCTAACTGGACCACTGTGTTGCCTGCAAAGCTTCTCTTACGGCTCATCACCAGGAGTTAGACTGCTTGTCCTTGGCATGACTGCAGAGCTGAGATTGTGCTGGTTTCTGCATCTACCTAGCCTGGGCTCTTGCAGTGGTACCCTTACCAGCCCTCTGTGTAAACTATTCACTGCTGTTCAACCTGCCTGTTGCTGCTAGACAGATCTCACATATAAAGTTCAGTTTTGTTAAAGTGGCCATCCTCCTCAAGCGTTACGGAGAGTATGGGTCGTACAGCTGTGGTCCTTGCAGAGCTCTCCTGCTGCCCCTGTCCATCCTCCTGTCTGTGACACTAGCCACCCTCCAGCACAGTGAAGTGTCCTCTCTTCTTCATACTCACCTTCTAAGCGTCTATCCTAAGCATCCAAAGTCTTTTTATCTTGAATTTTGTTGTGCGAGAGAGCTGAAACCCAGATCTACATACATGTTAGAGGAAGCTCTGCTTCTTAGCTACACTTCTAGCCTTCAGAGCCCATCTTTTTTTGGTTATTGTTGCTGTTTGTTTTTTTGAGACAGGGTTTCTCTGGGTAGCCTTGGCTGTCGTAAACTTGCTTTGTAGACCAGGCTGGCCTTGAACTCTTAGGGATCCACCTGCCTCTGCCTTCCTGAGGGCTGGGGTTAAAGGTGTGTGCCGTCACTACTGGTTCAAAGTCCATTGTAAATGTCATCTCTTTTCATGAAGAACCTTGGATTCTAATGGACTCAGGTTCTTCTGTAAATCGCCGTTCTATCTTTGTGTTTCATTTCGGTTCATTAGCTCTAGTAGTCCGGCCAGTCTGTGGTGGTTTCGTGATCTCTTACTAACCTACATTTTCCTCTAGCTAAGGGCCTGTGCTTACCTTGTGAAGCCATGCTATCTCTGCTTCCCTGTGACTATTAAGTTGAAATGTAAATATTTCTGATTGTTTCAAGGAACCTAGAGAGAGTTCACTTAGTCATGCATACAGTAGATCCTTAGTAAATAGTAGCACAGTAGTTGTAGCCAGATGGCCAAGCTTCGATTTTTGGCTTGAGTATCTACCATCTTCTAATTATGTGCCTCTGTTTTGGTTTCTCATCTGTAAAATAACAGCAAATCTAGTATTTCCTTTATAGGAGGATGGTGAAGAGGAAATAAATCAATACATTGAAAACATTTCGACTAGCACCCAGCCGACTAAGGCTGCTCTATGTAATTCAGGAGCTGCTGGCCACATGTGGCTTTTCAGCAGTGAAGAAGTTGACATGATTTTGAGGTGTCAAAACATTAGAGCTTAGAGATGTGATATTAAAAATAATAATAATAATACAGGAGCCTAGCAGAGTTGTCCTCTGAGAGGTTCCACCCAGCAGCACTTTGAAATAGATGCTGAGACTCACAACCAAACATTGGGTGATGTGTAGGGAGTGAAAAGGTGGGGGGAAGGAGAAAAGGACCTGGAGGTCACAGGAGCCCCACAAGAAGACCAACAGAGCCAACTAACCAGGGTCCAGAGGGGCCTGTGGAATCTAATGCACCAACCAAGGACTCTGCATGGACCGGACCATGTAGCCAGTGGGCAGCTCAGGCTTTATGGGGGTCCTCTAGTAAGGGGAGCGGGGGCTGTCCCTGACATGGACTCTCTTGCCAGCCTTTTGATCATTTCCTCCAGGCAGGACTGCCTTGCCAGGCCACAGGGGAAGAGGACATGCTCAGTCCTGAGGAGATTAGATGAGGTGGGGTGGATGGGAAGGGGAGCTCCCCTTTTCTAAGGAATAGGGGAGTATAAAGAAAGGTGGGAATGGGAGGTGGGAGGGATGAGGTTATGACCAGGGCATATTTTAAAAATAATGATTTGAAAACCCCTCATTTTATATTGATTTCACATGGGAATACAAATTTAGATATAGCAAGTTAAATAAAATATATTAAAATAGTGTCTTTTAATATGTTATGTGATGTGATTGTGTGTGTGTAATTCTTATATGTAAATATAGGTTGTGAGAATCTAGAGCACACACATGGAGGTCAGAGGGCACCCTTGTTGTCAGTCTTTATCTTCCTCCTTGTTTGTTTTGTTTTCTGCTGTTTTTCTAATCTGAATGCCAAACTTACTGACCAGTGGGCTTCTAGAGTGTTCCTTGTTTTGCTTCCTCCCTCCCCACAGGAGTGCAGGAATAACAGGCTTCCTTGTGAGTTCTTAGGCTTCAGGCTCAGATCTTCATGCTGTGTGGCAAGTGCCTGTTCCCACTCAGCCACCTCCCCAGCCCTGAACAACTTAAAAAAAAAAAAACAAAAACAAAAAACGCTACTAGGAATTACTAATTTTGCTTTGTTGTTTTTTGAGGCAGTGTCTCTATGTAGCCCTGGCTGTCCTGGAATATGCTCTGTAGACCAAGCTAGCCTAGAACTTAGAGATCTACCTGTCCCTGTCTCTTGAGTGCTGGGATTAAGGCCTGTGCCCCTGTTGCCCAGAAAATGTTACTAGGAAATCTTACACTGCATTGTGGCTCACATTACATGCCTGTTGTGTAGCAGGACAATGTGCTCTCGGTTGAATTTTATTGGCATATTGTTATTGCTGTGTTTACATTAGTACTGGTGCTAAGAATCATTGTCTTTCCTTCTTTATATTTCTCCCATAGCTGCTTGACTTCAGTGGTTCTGGTTGGAGTATTAGGAAACAAAATAGAAATGGTAAGATGACTCAAATGTGGGCTAAGGGTGGGCAGTCTGACCTCAAGTGAGGCAAGCCTGGTCTAGTCTCAGTTCAGAGCCACATGCTCTAAATCGATGACTACCTTCTTGACTTCTGAGGCTGACACTTCTCCCTCCACTGCTATTAGTATTTTCCCCTTAGGATAGGGAGGGAGCTGAGTATGTTTATCAAAATTGGGCATCCACTTATAATAGTGAAAATGAAAGCTTGTCAAAAATATATATTGCAAAGGATCTCTTTGATTCAGAAGATTCTAAGTTTTCTGTTAAGGAAGTTAATTAAAAGATAATGGCTTTAAAAACAGAGTATGGGATAAACTTAAACATTAGTTAAACATTAGCTTAAGTAGAAGCTAATCTAAATAGTCTGTAGCTGTGACAACTTCTATTGCCAGATGCTAAGGCTATGCTGAACATGACTGACATATTCTCAGACTATCTTAGGCATCAGTCACCTGAGATGGATCCCTAAAAGGCAATTGTATGATCTGGGTGTTGTTTTTTTCATGCATCTTGGGCTTTAGTGTGATGCTGACTTTGGTACTGACTATACTGCTATCCTTGCCTCCATTGGCTCATTAACCGGACTGTCATTCCTAGGCTAATTTGAGAAATTGGTTTAAACAGCCTATGGCTTGGAGGCTGGATAGACAACAAGTGTGTTGGTGTTTATGTGTTTATAGATTTTTTTTTTTTAGGGCTTCTCCATCATAGTTTCTTTGGTAGCTTGTTCCTTAGGCTGAGTGTTTAGACTTGATGGGTGGGCATGTGCAAGCTCAGTAGAGATTATGAGGTACAGTGACAAGCCTCGTCTGTTTGGGTACCTTAGAACTAGTAGCCAAAAAACCCCAAATGCTGGTGGATACATGTGGCTTATTTAGCTTGGTAAGTTTTGGAACAGAAGAACAGTTATAATATGGAGGGGCTACCTCTTACTCCTCTTACTAATCTTTTTTTTTTTTTTTTTTTTTTTTTTGGTGGGCAATTGGCACAGTATACGTTTTCTTGATTCTGTTCCAAGTAAAAATTCGTGAGCCGTGTTTTATTTGAACAGCATCTAGTCAGCATCTGTTACCTCACATAATGCTACTTTGTGGTGTCCCCTGTTTACCCATGATGTGAAATCTACAACAGTAACAGTAGGGGCAATTTAAAAATGAGTATCCTATTCTTGTTTGCATTGTGTTTCTGGGTATATAATTTCAAACTCGGATGGTTTAGGAATAAATGTTTATATTAGCTAATTTGTTACGGAGGTCGCAATAATTTTTAATAGTAAGACTTGTCTAGGTTTTCAGATATTTAAGTCATAAAGTATTAATCACAACGTGAAGGGAAATGTTTTTCTGTAAAGCTTAACATGCTAATGTACCTGTACCAATAAAGATGTGTCAGATGCCTGGAACTGAGAGCAGCACAGACAGCAACAAGTGTGTGTGTGTGTGTGTGTGTGTGTGTACACACTATATGCTGGTCCGTTAAGTGTGCTGTAAATGTGTACTTTTCTGCATTCTTTACCTAATTAAAAAAAAGGCAAAACAGTTTGTCATTGCTCGTAGCCTGGAGTTATGGCCACCTTCGTCTTACTGTGTCAGAACAACACACAATATAGTAAATGAGGACTTGAAACGATTGGGACTAGAAAACATTGTCCACAGCCCAGTGGTCCGTGTCACCATTCTTCTGCTTCTAGGATATATTGCATAATCAGGAGAGGCAAGACAAGCCAAATCCTTTTAGAACACCATGTCTGGGGAGGTTACAGAGTCCCAGAGGTTTGCTTCTTCTTGTCATTGTAACAGCCTTGCTTGTGACAAGGAGATCTTGGAAGTCACCTGAGGATGTCATGAAAACCACATTCCTATCACTGTTGTTTCTTCCTCTGAACATTTAATAGAGAGGGGATATGCTTGATTTTATACATATATTTAATTACATGTATTGCACATAATACTCATATCTAAAACAAAAAAATCAAATCATAAGACAGAATAACCAAATGAATGAAAGAACCTGTATCTATTTTTCATGTGCTTAAAGTCACATAACAAGAATACTATTTCCTGACTAGTCAGCCAAAGCCCTTGAAAAAAAAACACACACAAACCGGCTTGCTTTATTTGTGTTTACAAGGAATCATTGTAAGAGCAATCGGGAGCTTTGTAGCCTGTGTCCCGTTTTAGAGACATGTCAGATTAGGAACAATTTTTGTTTGTTTGTCCTGGAGTTTTTGAGACAGCACAAGCTGACTTGGATTTGGGAGTATTCCTGCCATCACCTCCTGACTGCTGAACTGCAGGTCTTTACTGCCATGTCTATCAAGCGAAGTGTTTCAGAAATCTGAAGATAATGATTTTTCAGCTTGTTTCTCTGATGGTAAGCATTTGAGAAGAAAAAGCCTTTTAAAAATTGTGTTTGGAAATTATGTTATTTTTGTTATCTGTGAAAAGAAATGCCAGGATATAGTGTTCATCTGTAAATTAATATTGTATTAAAGCTACTTCCTGAGAATATGCTGTTTTTATTTGTTCTTGGTGTTTTATAGAAATTTTAGTTAAACCTGTACTTTGAATGATTCCAACCAGATTTTTTTAAAAAATAAATTTTGTTTCTATCTATGCAGCTGTAGTTTACTCTGCAGGTATGAGAAATATCTATTTTATTAAGTCCTGTGAGGAATATATGTCACATACATTTAAGAAAAAACTATTTAAGATGAAAAATTCCAAAAATGACTTTCCCCTGGTGTGAAGTAAAACAAAACCCCAGCACATCTCTGTCTGTGGTAATGACATCGAGGTGACAAACTGCAGGCAGGTGAGGTTCCTGGGGGTGATCTCACACCTGCACTATAGCTTGGGAAACAGCTGGGCTTGGAACTGCCTGCTGGCCTCGCTTTCTGTTTGATGCAAGACCAGCTCTCAGGCTGAGGCCCTTGCATTTGCACAGAAGATTCCAAGTCTTTGAAAATAGACAGATGGGACTGTGGTGGGTAGCATTCCCTGGTTTTTATAAAGCTTTCTTTCAGATAGAGAGATGAAGAAACCTTAGTGCTGTCCCTCCTGAGCCCCAAGTCCACTTCTCTCACAACTTCCAAGATTGGTCACACAGGCAGGTGTGACTGAGGAAACCCTAAGACAATCCAGGATCTGCGGCCCATTGGATAGCAGAGTGTGAGCCTAGTTAAGGGAACTTCCCTGCTGGGCCCTGCCTTTCTCTTTAGCTGCCCAACAGAACCCAAGGCAGCAGAGGTGATAGTCTCAGCCCATCATGCTATAACTCTCCGGCAACTTCTGATGGAATTCTTATGTATAATTCTTTTACATGCCTCCCCAAAGAGAAGGGGCGTATGCACTTGTTCAGGTAGAGTGAAGTAGGTTTCTGTTTGAAAGCTGCACCCATCAGTTAAGGCATCTCAAGGTTCCAGATGTCATCACCCCTACAGATGCTTTATTTCCTGTTCCTCGAGGCCCATATGCTCCCCTTCCTTCTCTCTGGGTGCTGCTTCCCGCCCCGCCCTCTTCTGTGCTTGAGTAATCGTGGAATATTTGGTAGGCCTCCATGTATTGTTTCCCAGGCACTCAGAGAAGAAATGCTTTGCCTTTTTGCCCTGTTTGTTTATTTGGTGGTTTTTCAAGACAGGGTTTCTCTGTGTAGCTCGGGCTGAGCTAGATAGGACTCGCTCCGTAGACCAGGCTGGCCTTGAACTCACAGAGATCCACCTCCTTCTGCCTTCCAAGTACTAGGATTAAAGGCATGTGCCACCACTGCCTTTCTTGTCTTCTTGTTTCTTAAGGGCAGATGGCTCTCTCTGTTCTATTACACCCTGATGTTTTCTTTTGAAGCCAGGAACCCAGAACAGTCTGTTCTGCACCAGTCTTCAGGTAGGTTTAGTTTGCCCTGAAAATGTTTCCCAGCTGTTGGAGGGATTGGGGTGTAGCTGGGCAGGGTGCTTGCCCGGCATGTACAAGGCTGAATTCTTTCAACACTGAGGGATAGAACCTTGAGCCTTTAAACTTTGGAGATACTTTGTCTTGATAGCTCAGAGTTCTGGTTTCACTTTTTATCATCAGTACTCCTATGTAACTTCTAGATAGGAAAGCTCTATGATAGCTTTTTTCCTTTGAATTACTGTTTTTTATTTTAACCTTTTTAAAACACACACACACACACACACACACACACACACACACACACACACTGTGTACGGAGGTTTTTCCACAATATTTTTCCAAGCAGCATTTGATTAATTTTGTTCTACTTAATTAAAATGCTATTAAGATACTCATGGTTGAAAAACACTAGAGTGGCCTCACATGGTCCTTCTAACTGTGTTGTTCAGCAGCATTTCTGGGTCCCAATACTCAGTCATTATCCTCCACAGGAAATAAACAGTGCTTATAGGTCACTTGTGTAGAAGCTTCTTACTAGCAAAGTTACTAAGCAAGGGGATGGATTGTTGGGATCTTTTGGTTTTCTAATGCTGAAGTCAAAGACAGAGTAAATGCTCCTTTTCTCTCCCACCAGTTTTCTACTCCACCCTGCCAATGGCCAAGGCAAATGAATAGGAGGAGATAATATGTGACAGACTGTTTCAGAACCCTACCCTGGGTGGCACAACAGTAGGTACTGATGATACACAGGTATTGGGGACACTTCATATTACCCTGGCCTTTTATAAAGAAAGCAAATTAAATTTTTGACCTTGATTTGTCTTCCTGGCACTATGGATTTGTAAGTATAGCCATTAACTGAGTTGAGTCAGTAGGCAAAGACAGAAAAAGACTAGAGAGATTCTTCAATTAGCTTCCCTGCCTTTGTCTTTTATTGTTCCAAAGGAGGGGCAGAGAAACCTTTTCCTCATTAGGACTATGAAGGACCATGGCCGTCTCAGTATTAATTAGGAAAGATAAAGCATATTTTATATAATTTAAACTATACACTCTTGTTTGGCCATTCCTTAATGATGCTGAGAAGAATAGAGAGAATTGAGTTTTGACTCAGAAGATATGACTTCTTGATCTTTCCATATTGCCTCCTTACTGTGAGAGCTTGCGTATACAACAGGCCTTGGTTTTCCCTGTCAATAGTTAGGTATGATAAAAAAAAAAATGTCCCCCTCTCTGCCTGTCTCTGATTTTCGAGGGTTTTATGATGCTGCGGACATAGGCATATGTACATATGGAGGTGTGACATACCATGTCTTTCTCAGCTGTGAGCTGCTGTTTAATTAAGAAGCAGGGTTGTATTGCAGCTGTCTGGAGTGCTTTGGGTCCTTTGCAATCACTAAGCTGTGGTTTGTATCTGGTACCAGAGCGGGGGATTCCAGCGGTTATGTTGATGACCCTTTTCTGTGGCTGCAGATAATAATTGAAGCCATTACAACACTTTGGGGTTGGATCCTAGAAACTTCTGAACTCGCTGAAGATTCAGTGTGCGCATTAGGTTAATCTAGTAAAAATCTGGTGCTGTAGGAACAGTATGGGGCATTTAGCCACTTAGGTTCATGGGAAAGGCAAAAGCAGAGGTTGCTCCCGTCCCTCACTCCAGGTTCTTTATCAACACTAAACGCCTTTGGATTTTTACAGTTGCAAACTTTTTCACTTTTAAAAGGAATGTTTAATTCATGTCTCAATGTTTTTAGATGTGCTGTAGGTCTAATGTGTTGAGTGATCACACACCGGAGACCATTCCAAGGGTCAGTAAAGAAGATGCAGCAGGCGCTTATTTCTGTTTCTTATCTCAGTGTCAGCAACCCTTCCTCTGTCAGGCAAGCCCCATCACAGGCAGCTTCAGTAGAAGTAATCCACTCGTTCTTACGAGGAGCACTGAGACCGAGGCCATTTAAACCTCAATCGGAATAATTAATACACTTAGAGTTGGACATGAACAAAGTCTGGTTTCTGTGCACTCACTTGGGAATCAGTGTTGTATCTGAATCCAAATCTGAGAATAGGCTTGTGGCACGCAGCAAAGCAAATCCCCTTCCTACCATATGGCTGGTGGCCACAAGAAGTTATAGGATGCTCTTGTGTGGGGGAACATTCATATGCATTAGTGTCTGGGTTTGGGGACTAGAAAAGCAGATTTGATTTCTTATCCTAGTTACCAACTTGCTGGCCCTGGACAGGTTGCTTCAAATGTCTCTGAGCCTCTTGGCAATTATCAGTCCTTAATTTGTTTATTATGCTGTTCTCTCTCTCTCTCTCTCTCTCTCTCTCTCTCTCTCTCTCTCTCTCTCTCTCTCTCTTCCTCCCTCCCTCCCTCCCTCCCTCCTCTTTCTGTGTGTGTGTCTGTCTCTCTGTCACACAACTCTCTCTCTCTCTCTCTCTCTCTCTCTCTCTCTCTCTCTCACACACACACACACACACACACACACACACACACACACACACACCCACACACACACACCCCTGTAGGTTAGAACACTCAAGGACCCAACTTTAGCCTCTGATATCCCTTTCTAGTAATAAAACCATAGGATTCTGGTCTCTGCTATTCGTCAAGTAAATTGTTATGAAATAACAAAAAAATTGCAATTTAAAAAAGATGGGTAATAAGCCTAACAAAAGGAAATTTCCTGTATCATTCCTTATTAGTCTATATTTCTTATTCTTTTGTATACAGTTTTTAAGGTTAAACAAAGAAATATGTATGAATTACTGTAACTATAAAAATGTATGTCAAAAGTTTTATAAGTCAAATAGTATATATATATATTATATTATATTATATATATTGTTATATAGCATATATGGCCTATCTCCTTTTTGCCCAGGTTCTGCACTATGTATTAGTTTTCCTATTTTACAGGCCTGTAAAGAGGAAAGTGGAAGTGGATCTCAGGAAGGTTTTCTCATCTGAGTGTAACACGTGTGGTTATCATAGTGTCTTCTGTGTTCTCTCCTGTGTTGCAGAGTTTGTTGGCTATTACGAGTTTATTCTCAGTGTAGACAAGAATAGCAGAAACAAACCTTTTAGGCCTCAGAAGTCATCTTTTTTAATTTTAATTTTTATATATACATTTATATTATTATGCATATATAAAATAAAATACATAGAGCAAGAAGAAGCATGAAACAATTGTGAATTACATTAATGTTGCATTCATAGTATTTGTTTAGGGGTTAAGGTGTTTTTAGGTCTAGATAGATGTTTGAAGGTGATAGAGATGAGATATAGTAGATACTGATTTACATTCAGAATTTTAGACTCACAAAGTTAAGAAAATGTTTTCTACACGGTTACCAAATACAAATAGCCAAAACAGAAATCATCTTAAGTGGGATTCATTTCTGGTGTTGGGCGCTGAAGCCAGGACCTTAGCATGTAGTAAGCAAGCCTTCGTCCATTGAGTTACATCCCTACGCCATTACTAGTGCTTCTTATATTTAGATAACAGTGACTTCACATTACTCTGTGCATTACTTACTAGTCTTTATAATCCACGGGTTCGGGCAAACAGCC